>NW_016922283.1:1749222-1755540 GCF_001483705.2 Eufriesea mexicana | reverse complement strand
AAGAGCGTGACCGACTGCTAATGCTCACCACAGATCATCGTAATGATTATGGGTGCATCGTAGGTTTGCCGAATACCTTCGTTCGCAATTAAGTCATGCAGGGTTCTGTGATGTCATAGATGGGTTAGGTCCTATGGCGAAACTGTGCATGTATGAGGTTGTCTCCACAAATAATCGAACAATGATAAGGTCAACAAAACGAACATTAACAATAGAATTATCAACAGGAATTAGTTGATATGTTTCAAATATTATATCTCCACAATTTCTGAAGGTATTTAGCTGCTTACAGCAAAATTAACATAGTATCGCATATCTTCCACCATGTATACATAGCTTTACGAAGGTTACTGAGAGAAAGGTGATCGAATGTTCAAAGCCAAGGTCTGACAAGGAAACATAGGAAAACTCATCAGCCCCTAGCATGATCATACATGCTCATGTTAATATGCAGTTGATGTTGAAGACAGTTATCGTTGAATAGAGCTGTAAAGATAAGAATCGAAGTCGATCAGGGTTGTAATAATGCAATAGAGCGTTGAGCGTTGCAGTAACTCGAAAAATAAATCGTAACTCTACTGTCACCCCCACATTTCCTTACTATTGCTACCAATAGACATTGGAACCATCCAATATCGTTATTAGTATCATTCTTCAATCGATCCTGATCTTCATTACGTTCGCTCAATTATTCGGATTGCATCGATTTAATTGTCATTAATACAGTAAGTCACATTTAGGTACTCATTAAAGTTCGGCAGTTCTAGGGTCAATAATATATATTAATTACTTAACCATATCAAATTTCTCTGCAAAAATATTAATTCTATATTCCTGTCATCCTGCATACCATCTATACCAACTGCACATGCCACTTACACATTCTCAGCAAAATTGTCCTTTGGATACACCCTGACACCTAATCTACTTTCTAATTTTCATTAGTTCCTAAGAATCAAGGCTGAAAACTTGTTGGCAAACTTGCAACAATCTTCGCAGTAAGTTCGAAGGTTAACCAACCAAGAAAGGCGAAACTTGGAGTGAGATTGTAAGAAATCGGATATCTTGAGTTAAGATTTTGCGATCTTGAGGATGGAATAAAGGCGAAAATATGTTTGCAGTGCAGGAGATTACCAAGATCCTTGATTAGATTGACAATACTTCTCATACTCAGCAAACATGTACTGTAAAGCAGTAGTGCATCCAACCGTTGCGTGCTATAGTGATATATCTCATCAAGCATGATACAATTATCAACTACATCAATGCCACAATCTCACGGCTCTCTGTGAATTCATTAGAGACTAAAAGATTCACCACCCCGTCTACCAACTTTGCTTCCAAAATTTCACTTATTGACTCCCTCGACATCTTCGTCGCTAGATTAAGGTTTTTGACGTCATCTGTAATGCCAGATCGATCGATAAGTCGTCCCTATCGCGGCTGGAGTTCTCCGACAGATGTCGTAACAGCTCGGAATGATCCTGAGAATATGCGAAACGCGGGTGATGTGTAACAAGTAACCGAGTGTGCCGTTACTTGCGAGGGACACGGTGTCAGCCAAAATAAACAGAATGTCAGACGTATAGCTTTCACCCTCTCCGCGCGGGTTCCTCCCGTCGGGACCAATTCCTCTCCAACTCTCCCTCCTTTCCTCCTCCGCGTTTTATTCCCACGCAATACGATCTCGCTTATTTGCCGTGCTTCCTACCGGAACTAACTCTAAAAATGTCCACCCTGAGCAAAAGTGACGAGAGTAGTAAGGCAGGGCCTAGAGAGAATTTATTGCATCTCCCGAAACTCTGAGGGTTTTTTCCCAGTACCTATTTTCTTTCGATTGTCTAGGATATTGACGAAACAATCGGTGACTTCAGTGTAGAAATTTGATAAAGGATTGGGTGTAATTTTGGCGAATTGCGCGAAGAATTTATTGGTCATTATTGCCAGGACATTGTTTAGAAGTTTGTCGCATAGCTTGGAGAATTTATTTGAAATTTTTGGTGGATATTGGTACAATATTTTTGGTTCAATTCTTCAGAAAAATGGTGATATTCACTGCAGTAATAATTATTCTAAGAAACCTCCCTAATTTCGAATGTATTGCACCTTTTAATCTCTGGAGCGTTCAATTCTAATCAAAGTTACGCATAGGGCAATTAACTTTACGATACTTGGAATTCGTTACTTGGGGTATAATTGCACGTGTTGGAATGGATGTTCCAAACGAATGCTGGCAAGGGTTGGCTATCGAATACGTTATTCGTTCTATGGAAGACTTGTTGGAGAGTTTTACACGTAATCTGCATTTACAAGAGAATCGTGGTACTTTCTGCGAAGAAATGAGATGCATTTTCGCGTATGATGGTGTATACGATTTTCCTATATATAATGGAAAATTGGGGTCTACTTGAATATAGAATGTATTCTCATTTCACAGGAATTAGCAGGGTTTCTCTGAATATTGTAGAATTAACTTAATTTCGTTTTTATGTAGACATTTATTATTTTGAACCTAAACTCCTTATTTTTATGCCCCTAGAAATGAGAATAACTATAATTTTTAATGCACGTTGGAGATTTATTTATTTCTGTATCGGCAGAAATATTGTTGAAAGAATTTCAAACATTCCTAAGTGTATTATGGTGGCAATAAATTTTGCTTCCAATTTATACGAATTGCTCTATTTCAAGTGAATTATTATATACAACAGAGAACATTTGTCCTGCAAGACAAATAGTTATATGCCTTTAGCAGCAGTCACTAGTCCTATCTTCACAAAATATCTGTTTATTACACATACAATGAAGAATATGAATTGCAGGGAATATTGTTCTTAATTCCTGCAAACCATGAGTAGTTAATTCACACAAATCCATATCGCTTGAAATAAATTTTACTTCTGGAAGTTTAGAGTGGCATAATTTCAGAGATTCATGATTTAGCATTAACGCCAGTATAACAAAAAGCTTAAAAAAGGTTACACGTAGAATATAGTTTATGTGATGTAGCGTTAATTAAATATACTCAGAAAGCACGTAATACAAGACTTTAAGGGTACAATATGCAATATTACAATTTTCACATTATTACTCAATTCCCTGATTTACACAACTGCCGTTGCTGCTGTCACCGAAACGTCCAGAATTTTTTGTACATATGCATATACTATACTCACTATACCAATCCTACCCAGCTTTCTTTTTGAAAATGCACATACAGACCTAAATATTTCATAGCATACACATTCCAACACGATATCAAGTTTTACTTCCTATAAAATATTCTCGTAGTACCAACTTAATTAATTACTTAAAACGGCAAGAAAAATATCTTTTCTCATTTTCATATTTACCAGAAGCAATCACCAACGCTTCGTTACCAAATTTGCATTAGCAACTAAGTATTTTAGAAGACTTGCAGAAGAAGACACAAGAAACATTCGATCCTTCCACGAGTATGCGTCTGCACGTCGGTTCTCGTGAGTCTTACTGGTGATTCTCCATCACGTGCAACTGTTATGGCAGTGTGGTTACAAAGGGAAAATGAGTGAAAGTGAGGACTAAAAAAATTGGATTCCGTTGCAAAGAAAAGGAGAAAGAAATATGGGTGCCGTCAGTATTTTATTTGCATTCGTTTATTGTCCTCCACGCTGATCTACTACACACCATGTTTATTTCGTCCACCCCTCCTAGAGTACTATGGCCAAATTTCCATTGTACAAATTTCTACATCTCAGTCGTTTCTTAATGTCAGAATTATTTTCCATTATACTTCCTTTAGTAATTCGAGTATCGGTAGTCTGCTCCTCGAGCTTATGTCATTTCCAAGGATTTCGTAGCAGAATTTGAAAACACGTGGTCGCGGTCGATTGTTTATGTGACATTTTCGGTTGGTTTTGAAATTCGTAGCACTAAATACATTTCATTTATTCCTGCTAAAATTTTGTATGATAGCTTAGTATTGCACTACAACGTGAAATCAATCGATTCTGCTTTGAGGTTGAAGTAACGGGTGTGACGAATAAACAACTGAAGTTAGGACAACTACAATATTCACAAATTATCTAAAAAAGGTTGCCAATGAAGAGAGGTACACATATGGCTTACTAAAGCATCCAACAAGATTATTCGTAAATGGAATTTCACAGATGTATATAATTAAGGTTTAAGCCAAATTATTACCTTCGAATTAATCTGGATATTACTGCAAAATTTCATTGTAATGAAGGATGTAGGATAACACATATTTCTACGAAATTTAGAGCATGGCTACATCTTTACGTTCATTTTAATGAAATTATGTACTCCGCAATATTTCATACAAATTTGCAAACTATATTATAAGAAGCTGATCTATATTAACTACTTCACATTGAAAAACATTCCTGCCATAATCTATGCCAAAGTTTACAATGAACAATATCCTGAACCATCATTCCAAAGCATTAACGGAATCTATTTATTCCACGAATGTATTTTTATGCCAATATGTCATAGCCACTTCTTTATGACCATTGCGTAAATTGAAGTAAAACTAAATACCGCTTAGATGGGAAAATGCACAGAAAAATATGTTTTAATTTAATTATATACATCTACATTTAATGTACATTATAAGAATATTCATCTCAGACACAACAAACGTTGAAGTTATTCGTTAAAAACCTAGAATTAACTACAATAATGACAACAAGAATTAAATGGTAGTTGCACGTTGCATCTACTGAATGACTCCCATGTCAGAAGCAAAGGAAAACCAAATTATTCATGAAATAATACAGTCATAACCACTGTATGCGACAAAATGATAACACACTATATAAAGTGACTATTTTCAGTGACTTTATATTAGCTCCAGAGCAGTATATCTCATTAAAAAAATTATGTTTGATTATAAACAAATTTGGTTTTACAGGAGTAGTTTACTTTTATACAAAGTATTTGATAAGAACGTAGGAGAAACAATTACTACCTATAGGATATTTTCGCACAAATATGAAAAATTCATTCCTCCTATTTGTTTATTTCATAAACATGAAATTGTAAAGAACGTTTGCTTCCATATTCTGATTCATTACATGAAAGTACAAAAGATGCGTTAGCACATTCAAAAAGCGGATTCTCATTGATCTGTTTCTCTTCTTTCATTTTTTGTTAACTCCGTTGTCATTTTGTTACAGTGATTTTTCACACAAACAGGTGACATATGTAGAAAGAAATATATAAGGTAATTAATATCTCTGTGTACTATTATAGATTGAAGGAACTATGCGAATACATATGTAACATATGCATACCTTGAATTTCGTTCTCAGAAACATAGATTTCTGCAGGCTGAGCTATTATTTCGTCGTCTACCTTACGATAACTTCTATCCAATATCAAGGTCACTCCCTCCCCGAATTTCAACTATCATAGCCTGGATCTAAATAATTCTATAGGACAAGAATGAAATTTGATCCTTAGACAGTTTCCGTATGCCTTCCATTTCCACGAACCTGTCCTTCTCGCTGTCTGCGTCTCGACGGCGAAGTATAATGTAGTTCGAAGCTTGTTCATTAAGTACTACTTAATTGGCTGAATTGCGGGGTTGTGGAAGTTGTGTAGTCAAGGAAGATTCAACCGTGTCGCGTATTAACTACTATTATGGTCCTCAATATTCTCGACAATTGACGAATGCAATGATTAGTAATACTTTCACTAAGTCATTGTTCTCTCTTTGTTAACCGTATGCCTGCACCTGCGTTATTAAATTATCCTCGTTTCCGAATCTACACATAAGAAAATAGTTCCAAAGAAATTTTCTTTAATCTCCGTTTTAAATAAACTGTCGGCAATAGTTCGAACATACTTTGAATTAAATATCTTCCACTCCTGAAACGGTTTTCATATAAAGTTCTATCCTTCCTCTTTCCATTCTTCATTTCTTGTTGCTCCTACTATCAGAAGCTAGAAGCTAACCCAAAAATGATGTTTGCACTATAAAACCTGGCATTACACGCTGCCAGGCACAATCGTATTCAGGCAAAGGATAATGAAAAGTATGGAGCAGGCTTCGATGTTAGCTCACAATGAGCCACTAAATCATTCCTCATCCCTTCTGTTTTTGCCGTCCGTAAGCGTTATCTGGACTGGACGGCGTGTCTAAAAGAAAATAGAGAAAATCGGTTATTTATTCATGAATTTTGTAAGATTTGGCAAGTACCATGCATCGTAATATATCTTCTCCAGAAAGAGTAGTGTGCTACCTACTTTAATGGTTTCTGAGAAAATGCTGAATAGTTTTACAAAACTTTTGTGTATTTCATTTTTTCTTTC
>NW_016922283.1:1687797-1748937 GCF_001483705.2 Eufriesea mexicana | reverse complement strand
CTTTCCCTATTGTTTGTAAATCCATGAACATCGTCCATTAATTCATGACAAATAATAATAAATTAATAGACGGTGGCAATCGAAGCGAACTTCATTTCAGACCTTCTATGATTACTGTAATATGACTTTGATATTGTTACATACTTCATGTATCTGGGATAAAAATGAACAGCAAGTGTATCCACACTCATTCCAGAGATTCCTACGCGCTTCATTCGAATCCAAAGCTTCCACGCTTCCCGTTAGGAAATTGACTCCTTCATATTGAGGCACGAAATGTAGTTTCGATGTCACTATCAGTACCTGTTAAGCGATATCGACTACGTGCAATTATAACTAAGCAGATTTTTGCGAATGTACGTGGCTCTGAACTGTCAATGAAACAGAACATCGATTTAAGCGTGTTAAACGAATTTCAGCATTTTATTACACATGCACATGTACGAACAATTCCAGCTTCGCGGTTTGCGTTTCATGAATGTACAATTTGTCGATTATCGTTGGATTTGATTTGCATTTTAACGTTGGAAATGATAATCTGCAACTAGTAGCTAAATATAATACACTAATTTCGCGCTGTATTATGTAATATTAATTGAAGACGAATCACAGAAGAGTTATCATTAGCTTCATTAAAGTCATTTAATTGCCTCCAATGCTTGGGGAAATATAGCAGGATAATCTATTTGGTCTCATTTGCTATATCCAGAATTAAAATATACATTTAATTTCAATTTAGCTGATTTGATACATATAGTGTCAGATGTGTTACTTGATTTATCAACAGTAAGTATAAAAGGCTCTACTTCAAAATATTCTCCTCTTCAGACATAACATATCATGAATCTGCTATCTACTTAAAGTTGGAAAAGAAGAATATACGTAAGTACTGTACGTTTTAATACATCTGAATATCTTGGTAAGAATACTCTATTTATATTTCAATATAATGTTAAGAATGTTAATGAATTTGATATGTGTAATGTATAATATAAGTATTCCCCATATTATTCTAATGTAACATTCACAATACGTCACCTATGGACACGTAGAATAACGACGATAAGCTATACTTTTGCAGATTGCTGAATAGCACCGAATAGGTCCGAATAGTTCCGATTAGCACCGATTAGCAGTACTTAAGGACAGCACCGCCCTAAATAACGTTCGGCGCACTTAGGTACTAGTCTGACAGTCTCAGACGTATTGGTTCGTCGCGCCCGCGTACACGCCCGACCCTCCCAGTACCTTCGGTTCGACGCACCTCGGTCTGGGACAGACTATCCGAGACGTATTATTTCGGCAAGTCTCGGTACGGTTCGGTCGATACTAGTTGAGTCGGTTCGATGCGATTAGGTACGGGCCAGAGGAACCCAGCCATGTTGGTCTGAAGCGCGTAATTACGGGCCGAGCGTTCCCAGTAGTGTCGGCTCTGCGCGCCCATGTACGGGCCGGACGATAAAAATGGTGTCGGTTCGGAGCGTTTAGGTACGGGTCGGACGATCCCATTCATATGACATCGGCGCGCCTACATACGGACAACAGGGGTCAGTTATTTAACATATTGCGCCTTACCCAGTGTTTTATCCACACGATCTCCGTTCGCGCCGGATTGAGATACGCGAAGTCAGTGCGCTACCGGAGAATACTCAACGGTAAATACAAAGCGTCTCAGGAAAGCAAGTTGCACAGGTCACCTTTGGTATAGGCGGTACCATCTTAACATCCGTACCGTCTCTGCAGGTAGGCGTCTGAGCTGGAAAGACGCAGCTCACTCGCAGACACGCTAGCGATTCTTGCCTGCGACATAGGCTATACCACTGCCCCCGCGAGTCAAACTGATTTGGTCGATGCCGGAGTGGTTTAGCCACCCTAGGGGCTCAATGTTAACCCTCACGGTACCAGCGTTGAAGCCATAATGATCATACCTGTCGCAAGATTTACTCACTTCCCCAAAAAGGCACTTGCACTTGGGGGGTCACTCCCCAACGAGCGCTGCACCCGGAGGCGCAAGGTTCCTCCACGTGCCCCTCTGATACCGGCTTTCCTTACACACAACATTCGCACCACATTCACACAACATTCATCTGTCTCCTTGCCTAGACACACTTTGCATACTTACATAAACAATCATACTTCTCCTCGCATTCTAACACACAGCTCACATGCACACTACTATCGGCACACTCACGTACTCCATATCCATACAGGTCTCGGAGGTCGTCTTTCAGTGGGCGGTCTACTATCATGTGCTTCCAATTTCTTTCACAACCACAACCTCACCGCTCAAGCTCACTGAATCCACGCTTATACAAAGCTCATACATACAACCGTGACACATCGTCAAGAAGCAGGCATATCCTTTCGGCTCAAAACAGGCATACCGCTTCGCGAATCTCACATACTTGTTAAACTCATACGTTACGCGTCCTTTCACAAATTCATTCCAGCTTCTCTGTCGACATTCATAAATCCATTCCTCCACCTACCTCACACAATCCTCACCCGATCTTTCATACAGTTCTACCTCACACACCAAGGAATTCCCTCGCAGATTCACGCCGTTCTTCCTAATCAACAACACACTTCTTTGTACACACATGAGATACCACGGTAGTGATCCCATTATGAATTGCATACCCTCGCTGGATTATGCCCTACACACATTCAAAGACGCATACAAAACCATTCGCTGAAATATATTTACCATATCCCTCCCATACCCATTCACCGTATCAGCATACCTCACACACGCTCCATAAATCACACACGCTACAAACAGACCTTCGTACATCACTCGCAAATCTCTCTATCTCATACCTCATTTACACTTCAAATCACGCATCATTTAACCTACAACATTTATAAACTTCGTCAGCGAATACTCTAGATGCACACTAAAGTTCATTTCTTCATTCATCTATATACCCACATATTTCATTGGCTCAGCATACCTAATCACATTTCAGTTCCCCCCTCACACACGGCCTTCTATTCACAAACATACATCCCATCATCAATATCATCACTGTCTTGCATTCGGACATAGTCAGACCAACATTCACTGGGCACTCCCTGACAATTATCATATAATCCGTTACCTTTCGTTCCAATTCCACTCGGCTTCGTCCACAATCGGTATCCACAATCAGTAACATGACATCTGCATGCGCAGCGCATTTACACCCGCATTCGCTCAGCCGCTACAGGAGCACATCCGTCATGAGGTTCCAGAAAACGGAACCACAGACCGACCCCGGCGAATAGCCGCGCTCGACATCTCCGTATACAACATAGTTCACTCTCAACGTACACGCCGTCATGCCATGGACGTAACTCCTCCACAGAGCGATTTCTCGACATCGAACATCCCTCAATTTCCCATTTACACTTACACATTCCAAGTTGCCCAGCGCTCCGTTAATCCACAGACACACGAAAAACATACTTGCATTCACTGTTGCACACATAATCCTGCAGTATCACCCACGCGCACGGTCGAGCGGCCTTCGCGAAATCCGTGCTGGGCCTGATTCTGTCTGTCACACACGCATCGTTCCAATCTCGCTGCCGTCATTCGCTCTAACGTCTTGCTCAGCACTGATAAGAGACTGTTTGGTTAGTACGACGCGGGGTCCGATCGCGACTTATCCGGGGACGCTTGCAAAACAATTACACACGCGTTCTTCCACGCAGCAGAAAAATATCCAGCAGACAAGCATGCAATCGCTTCAACCATTCCGGAATTGCCTTCCAAATTATAAGCAACATCTGCGCATTTATAACATTAAGGCTTGGAATCTCGCAGTTTTAATAGCGTTACCCGGCTCGAACCATTCATTCGATCCTTGCATATCCACATCCGCATCTGCAATCATTCATTCCTCAAGCACTAACTCCGATGCTGTGAAGGAATTCATCATTAAGACATTCGCATATCCACTCCACATTAAATAACATAACACACACACACGCACACGCACACGCACACGCACACGCACACGCACACGCACACGCGCACGCGCACGCACACGCACGAACACGCGCGCGCGCGCGCGCACACACACACACACACACACACACACACGAGTCACTCGGTAAATCGCACAGTCCTTCGTGTGACACATACCTTTTCCGCAAGAAGGCAACAGACACACACGCCTCACTCATCACTCTCCCCAAATAACACACCACAGCATACACACGTTGACAATGACACTGAATCACACTCATACTAATGCTCGCATTGGTCATGACTTGTGGGCGCCTTCTCTCTCTCAACCATTCTTACCATTTCCGGGCGTTTCACGGACAAACGGAGTGGTCATCCTTTCTGCCCTTTAATTTTCAATTCCGGCAGATGTTTTCGCTCTTGCATTTGTCACGCAAGCACCGTTTCTTGCAGCATGTCCCAAACAAGCGTTTCATCACTGGACACTTTTTCATCATATGCATGAAGGCAAAACACTGACACCGTCGCAGAACATTACCATACTCCTTCAGTTTACAACAACTCCACTTCACATATACTTATCCTTCATTGATCATTATGTCACATATTATTATCGTAACTACTAAAATGACATTCCCAGAAACAATACGCTTTCTATTCATTCGATTAACCTCACGCTCATGCTCCTTAAACACACCCTCACTCACAGTCTCAGAATTCGAAACAATCTCATGCAGCTCACGCACAGTTTCCTCACTTGCCATTTCATTGGCAACATCAAAAATTACCACATTCCGTCGGATCTTTCTGGGAGATACGACGTTATGTCCCAGCACACAAAATTTCTTACATTCACCAAATATATTTAAGTCTTCACCACTTGCGGTCTCAATAGCGAGACCGCCACTCCATATTGCCCACGTTCTTCATCCCCTTCATCTTTACATCTTCACCTGCCATCTTCAAACCTTCATCCTTAGTTTTTATGATCACAGCATAATGTTTTCCTCTCACATTCTTACTGTCTACAGTTCTGGCGCACGCACACCCTTCCCAGCCGCACACGTGAGGCTTTGCCTTTCACACATACTAACAATCTTACTCAAGCACTTCTTGCACTCATCAATCCGTCCGTATAGACTTTCAATCTTCACTATACATCGCATCATTTGAAATTCATACTCAGACGCGCAATTCAAAATGAACTCGCCCCCATCGGCACTCCGTGCCCTTCAGTAAACACAAATTGCCGACGTTTCTCCGCAACTCCGAAATATCGCCGTGATCACATTCACCTTCGCAATCACGCTCACTCATTCTATCTACTCATAAACTCATAAGCCATTCCAGGGGCCCCTCTCAAAGCGAGTGCCCACCAACCTACGCGTCGGACGGTGTCGACGCGCTACGCGCATGCTCCCACATATCCACCTCGGGTAGAGCCACCTCATCACTATTACGAGTCCCTCCCATGTCCAAAAGCTTCCGAATTAATTTCTTTCCTTATCCATTCCGATCCTACGAGCTCGGTTACATACTTACGTTTCATAGGCCCCCCGCCCCTGGTGAGGCTCATTCCGGGGAGAAGGCTGTTAGAACGTGAGAGTGCCAGATATCTCGTGGGCGTTGCTCACAGGCTGGCCCACACCAGCCACCTCTCTATGCGCCCGGTAAAGTGGTTGTACGCCAGGGTTGCACTCCATTGCCCAGCGGATTATGGGACCTTTCATAGAAGTTATCATCCTCGAAGCCAGGCTACTAATGCCTGGAACCCCGTTCGAGAGAAACATGGACACTGGTTTATGGTACGCGCGTGACTCTGGTACCCGGGGTCATTAAGCCCGTCCTTCGGCTGACAAACGAAAAACATAAACACTGAGGGGCCTACTTACGGGCAGTAAGATCGCAGGCGTACCAGTTCCTAGCGCATATGAACGGGACATTTGATTCTATTCGTGTGGGTTCGGCGCGAGTAAGTACGATCCGAGCGGTCCCCGTCGTGTTGGTCTTGCTCCACTATTTGCGGGCTCGTCGTTCCCAGCAGTGTCTGTTCAGATCACCAGCGTACTGGCCGGACGAACTCAGACCTGTAGATTCGTCGCCACTAGGTATGGTCCGGTCCATCCCAGTCATGTTGCACTTGCGCGACTATTTATGGATTCTTCCTTCCCAGGCGCCACGATACGCCGCGCCAATGTACCGGCCAGACGAAGCAAGACGTGTCGGTACGGCTGGCATCCTTACGGGGCAAATGATTCTAGTCGTTCAGATTGGTGCGCCTATGTACGGGCTGTGCAGTCCCAGTTGTGTCGGTTACTTGCTCCTACGTACGCGCCTGATTGTCCGAGTCGATTCAGTGAGACGAGCCATCGTTCCAGCCGTACGAACCGAGTCGAGAAGGCCCGGCTAGATTAATTATAGGCCAGACGTTCTGAATCGTGTCAATTCAGCTCGCATGTGTCTGGGTCGGACAATCCCAGTCGCGTAGGTTCGGTGCGCCAGGATAAGAGTCGGATGATCCTAGGTATGATGCTTCAACGCGCTTGCGCACGGTACGGATGTTGCAGGCGCATGGGTCGACGTTACGGTTTTGGATCGAAGACATAGGTAACAGACCATCCCAGGCGTGCAGCTGCCCGTGATACGTGTCGGATGATGCCAGTAATGATGCATCTCCTGCCTATACAAGGGACGGACGATCCCGTCATATCGGTTCGGCGCTCCTACATTGGGTATGAACGATTCCAGTCCTGACAGTTCTATGCGCATACGCACGAGACTGATGATCAAATTCGTGACGGTCCGGGGCACCAATATTCAGCCTGAATGATCCCAAAAGTTATTGTATGGCCGCCTACGAGTGAATCTGTCGATCACAGTTGTGATGGGCCCAGGCACCTGAACTCGGGACTCTCGACAACGTTGTGTCTGCCAGGCGTTACTATTTACTTGCCGGACCATCCCAATCGCTTTGGATCGGATCGCACACATACGAACCGGATGAGCGCAGTCGTTTCTGTTCGGCGCGTGTAGATTTGCGTAGGACGACACTTTCGTGATGGTCCGACGCGTCTACATACTGGACGGACGATTCCGGGGTGACGGTTCTGTGCGTTCATGTTCTTACGACAGCACCCCAACAGGTAGCAACGCCACCAAAGCAAAACAAAGCAGAACGTAGCAGCGTGAAGCAGATCACAGCATATGGCCGAATAGCACCGAATACACAGATTAGCACTACACCAAGGACCTGCCTGGCCTGATTTGGTAGGAGGAAAAGTGTACCCCAACGTGGCGCGTGCCCAGGTTGCGGATAGGGGAAGACCGAGGTCCACCGATGTCCATAATAGGCATCGGTGGTGCTGACGTTCGGAGCGTAATGCTCCCGCGGACAATAGGCGGTACGGATGAGTGTGCGACGGCGTGCGTGCGTAGGCTGTGGTCGGGGCCTCGTGGATATTCCCAATAGTCAATCCAAGGAGGGAGGAGACCATCTGACCGCGGTGGCACGGGGATGCCAATACCTATCTTCTGTGGAAGTAATATGGGCGTGCATAATATTGACATGTATTGCATCAATCCCATGTTTGGCAAGAAACCCGTGAAACAACATGTTTAACGTGCTAGGACCGCTCTCGGTGTCAATATCTGGAGAGAATGTAGGGGCTGAAGCGACGTTTTTGGGCGCAGGAATGGAGGATCGACCTGGTCAGTTGAATTCCCGTACCACGAGCCACGAGGGGCAAACATTCGCACCGTCTAGCTCGAGGCATAGGGTTAGGCACTGGCTCGGATCCGGTGTCGCCCTTGCGATAGGGATGATGATAAACCTTTTGCTTCAACTATGTTGCGGGCCCTCAACGTTCTCAGAATCATTTGGTGCCGGTAGGGTTGACCGCCCGACAAACCACTTCTCGTATTCGGTGCCCGCAAATAGGGTTTAAAACAAGCGGGGAAGTTCTCCCACAGCGGTTGGAATGCCATGATGGCCGAACCGCCAAAAAAATTAACCAAATAATATGGAAACAAGAGAAACAAGAAAACTGAGCAAAAAGCGGGCGCCGGAAGCACCATCGGAGTCGGGGTGATGGAGCGGCCAGGGGGAAGCTTAGTGTCGGGTGCCGCGTATTGTGTGGCACAGGAGGCACGGGAGGAAGTCCCGCTGACGAGTACCATCGAAGCGAAGTGCCCCTGCTTCGAGGCGGCTCTCAATGGGGCAGAATACGATGGCACGTGCCCGTCTAGTACGCTGGCCAGGAGGAGGGCCAAAAGGAGGGCGGACGACACCGAGGAGAAGTTGGGCCCCCTCACGATCCGGGACGTCTTGTCTAAGGGTTTTCTCTCACTGATCAATGGCCTTGTGGAGGATTACCGGGCCCTGACTTCCCCGGAAATGTGGTCCGAAATAATGGCGGGTTTGCGGTCGGTGAGGGGGTCGCGGATAATAGCAGGAGCTTGTCTGGCAGATTCGACCGTCGTCCGTGGGTCGCGGACAGACGAGTCGAGGTGAGGACAATGGAGCTGCAGATGCGGGTCTCTGCTAAAGCCTCGACGGCGTTGGCCGAGGCCAATGCGAGGGTGCGCATGCAGGCGGCTGAAATAGCAACCCTGAGGGCCGAGCTCTCAAAAGTGCGGAAGCGGGGCGCCGACGCCCCGCGACCACTCCATCACCATTGATAGCGGGTACCGCTGCTGGCATTCCAGCGCCAGTGGCGGGGATGAATCGGGAAGTCATCGTTGACTGTACAGGCCTCCTCATTGATCGTAAGCTGGGGGCCTACGCGGCCGAGCGGAAGACCTCCGCCCCGTCGCGGACGCTGCAGCTGCAAAAGGCCTGTCCGCGCGACGTGGGTGCTCCAGCGGCCAACGCGATGGTGGCACATAGCGCTTCCCCTGCGGATCCGGCGCCTGCCCTGGCCCTTGCGTTGATCGCGACCGGTGAGAGAAGAGTGACCCCGTGGTCGCGCGTTGTCGAGCGAAGAGAAAACCGGCGGACGGCCGCCGTCGCGCGCGACGCCGCGAGCTGCGACGGAGACGTCGGCCGGCCCTTCCCTGAAGCACCCTCCGACGAGGGCAGCCGTTGCCTTAACAATTTGCCGCCCGCTGTCACGTAGGCGTGACTTTGGTTCAGCGCGGCCTATGTTCTACTATGCTTCTGACTTAATACTTCCGGTTGTCCTTTCTCGACATTCTTTAAGTAGAGGCTAGTTCCGTTAGTCTCAAATACTAGTGCCTTTTCAAATAATAGGAATAGCGTAAATATGACCATCAGCAACAAGTAGAATACACGCGAAATCCACCGGCTGCGAGAAGTGAGTCGCCGGTAAAGTGTTAATGGCACCGGTGGTATGCAAGCTCTCCTACGCCGAGGCGATCGCGACCACGCGATCGAAAGATAACATCGCGGACCTCGGCGTGCTGGAGCTGCGGTTCCAAAGGGCGGTGTCCAGCCGTTCCCTGCAGGAGAAAGGCTACACCAAGGGGGTAGAAAGGGCGGCGGCTCTAGCAGTAAAAGTGTCGGAGGCCCTGGAGGGTCACGGTGTACGGACAACCCTCCTCTTCAGGAAGGCAGAGGGCAAACCCCGCTAGGTGGCGCTGGCCCTTGCACGGGTTGGGGGCTGTGGCGAGATGGAGGTTCAGCCCGGAGAGATTCGACCCTCTCCCACAGGCTGCGCTCGATCTGGGCCCAGTGCCCCCCGCGGCCACCGGTAGAATGGTTTAGTGCTGGCGGATCCGCGTCTGTTGGAAGTCCGCCCGCGTTCAGGCGCTAGCATTACGAAAGCTGCAGTGCTATCGCTCCCTGGATTACGGGCACATAAGGCAGCTGTGCACAAGCGAGGAGCACCGGAGCGCCGCCTGCTGCTGGTGCGGCTCTCCGGGACGCCTGGTCGGCTAGTGCCGAGTCGAGTCACAAAAGGGCCCGGTCTGCGGTGCCGTCGGGCGCCCCTCGGTCCATAGGCTCGGGAGCAAGGAGTGTTCCCCACGAAGGCAAAGTGGGGAGGGCCCTGCCAGCGGCGGCCGGGACCGAGATTGCGGCCGCGTCCGCGATAAAGCAGGGCCCACCGACCGGCGGAACAACGGGCTCGCAGACGGCTCACCAGGCGTGGGGTCTGGAGGATGCCATGGTGACGCTTAATATGCAAGCCCACACGCATCCTTCAGGCTAACCTAAACAACTCGAGGGCGGCACAGGATCTGCTCCTGCAACCGCTCGCAGGGTTGGGTGTTGGGCTGTCCGTTGGCAGGTCGCCCTGACCGCGATGGGTTGTGCGGGGACCGGAATGGCTCCGTTGCAATAGTATTCAGGGGACAGCCACGATCCCCGGCCCCTACGATGCTGCACAGTGGGGTGAGCTTCGTGGCGGTATCCTGGAACGACGTCGTTGTCGTAGGACGTTACGTCTCGCCCAACTGCGGCCTCGGTATCTGGACAATGTGGGGAAGTTCCTAAGCGGACACCTGACACGTCCGGTTCTGGTTCTATGGGACATCAACGCTCATGCTGCGGCGTGGGTATCTCCAGGAACGGACGTGATGGGCGAGGCGTTGCTCGACTGAGCCGCGGGACTAGATATACGGTTGTTAAATCAGGGCATGACAAGAACGTGGGTGCGGTGGAACGTCTACCGTGGACTTGTCGTTCGCAACACCGGACGTCGCGCGGCGAGTCACCGACTGGAGGGTGTCGGAGGAGGTAGAATCGCTTAGCGACCACCATCACATCACCATGGAATTAGTCGTCACAGGTCGGAGCAGCCGGGGGCGGCACGGCGGTAGGAATGACCCCACTTCGCAGCGATGGGTTCATGTGCGTCTCGACCGCGATTTGTTCCTCGCGGCCGTCCAGATCGTCGCCTGGTCGGGGGATGGGTCGCAGTCGTTGACCTTCGTCATGAAATACGAGGGGAGGGGAGCAAGGCTCGGCAATGGGGCGATCTACTCGTCACGCGCGAAGCCGATCCGTGGAGGCACTGTTTCAAAATAGTTTTGGGTAAATTGTGAGCTCCTTCAACTCTCTGCTCTCGGCCGACATCCGGGACGCCCTGGTATATAACAGGGTGCCCCGTATATAGTGGCGGTGATTGGGGACAAGCCATCCTGTCGGGTGATCGAGTACCCCGGTTGGTACCCGACGGTTTTGCGGACGATGAACTGCGGGGTTCCGCAGGGTTCTGTTTTAGGCTCTATCCTGTAGGATCTCGCGTATGACGCAGAGCTACGCGTGTCCCTTCCTGCCGACGTCTGTGTGACGTGTTATGCGGACGGCAAACTGGTAATGGCCCCCAGGAGGGCTGGGGAGGGGGTAGGGAGAAGACCGCCGGGCTCGCGGAGCTCGACATAGCCTGTGTAGTGCGCGGTATCCGTCGGCTGGGGCTGCGTATCGCCCCCGAGAAAGCAGAGGCAATTTGGTTCTGTTATCGCTCCCGGGGTGCGCCGCACCGGTCACTGATGCAGAGAGGGGACGCCAGCGTCGCGGTGTGGGACCGATTGAAGTATCGCGGTCTCACCTTCGACAGCCACTTGCGCTTCGACGAACACTTCAGAGTGCTGGATCCGCGCCTGGAAGCGGTCCTGACGGCTGTATGCTGCTTGTTTTTCAACCTGGGGGGAACCGACGAGAGGGTGTGCCGCCACTATATGGGTGTCGTCCGCTCGGTGTCCGTGTACGGGACTCCGATCTGGGCGGGCGATCCTCCGGCGAGTCGCACGCAGCCTGGCAATCAGCGTCGTGCGCGGTTGCCACACGATCCCTCACGAGGCGGCAACGGTCCTGGCGCGCACCCCGTTATTCGACCGGATGGCGGAGAGTGAGGCTCTGGCGTACGGGTTCATCTGCTGGTGCGGTGGCGGGTTTCCGGCCGATGGCGCCTACTCGTTGAGGCGCCGGGTCTGGCGACCCGTGGTGGCTGCGTGGCGTACTCAGTTGGATTGACCGAGCGGCTGTCTACATCGGGTAGTCGGTAGTGGTGCCTCCAGTGCTGGGCACCTGGATGCGCAGCGGCAGTCGACATACGTTTCGGCTAACGCTGATGCCCACCGGGCACTGTTGCTTCGGGGAGTACCTGGATCGGATAGGCCGCGAGGCGTCCACGCAGTATCACCCTAGGGGGCAGGAGCGGGACACGGCGCAGCAGACGCTGGACGAATGTCCGACGTGGGCACGTGAGCGCCGAGACCTGCGAAAACAAACGGGACGGGACCTCTCGCTCTCCGCCATTGTTCCGTTGTTGGTGAAGGGCGGGAGTGCATGGCGGGCAAAGGCCTCCATCTGCGAGCATGTGATGCCGCAGAAGGTGGATGTGGAAAGGGCACGTAAGATCGTGCATGACGGTGCGGGCTCTTCGCGCGCAGGGTGATCGAAACTGCGAGTGTGGCGACGCTTAATCGCCGCCCCCCAGGGCGAGGGTCGCGGTGGGTCAACGCGTCAGAATTCGCGGAATCGAGCAACCCTGTGCCTTTAAAATGGGGGGATAGCCTTTCACTCCTCTGCGACCCGGGACCAGGATGGATAACGGACAGCTGGGTAGGGGCCCGCCTGTCCAGGAGGCCGTGGTCATAGCGAATGGCTGCGCGCGGTGGTTGCATGGCGCTGCGTAGAGTCATGGAGGTGTGCGGGTGTCCGTTTCGGGTCCCCGTGCATGCAGGTATGTGTGAGGATGTAGTGTGCGTTTCGCCGTCGCGACGGCGGGGAACCTGCGACGGTGTGTTCCGCTGGGTCGCCCTGGCAATTGCGTTGGCTCGCGACGTCCAGGGCGCTCCAATGTTGCGGTGGGATCAGCATCCTGGGGGGTTTAGTGGGCTATAATACCAAATAACATCACCGCTTCCTCTAGGGTGGTCCGGACCAAAGTTTGACAGGATTAAAGCGTATAAGGGAAGCGTAATGGCAGTGAAGGAAGCTTGGCTCCGTTCACGCTTCTCGCTCTTCGCTCTTCACTGGTGTTTGTATTTTGTGCCTCGTTAGTGCGTATTAACCCTTTGCACTGGGTAAGTTTTTCCCGATAAACACCAAATAATTAGGATATACTCATAAATGACTCTTTGTAACCTCGTTAGCGTCATTTATGGCGGAATAAAAAAAAGAAAGTCGCGGATAATTCATTTCCATACTTGACATGAAGTTATTTCTAATCTAGTTATTGCTTTCTTTAGCCTCCACCCAAGATACACAGACATGTTATGAATGCAATTACTTGATCGTAACTTATCTCGATATGAGTATGGAGTCCTCTTGGGTCTTCATTTGTGAGTTTCATCACCATGATCGACATTATTTTTATATTCTTAACATGTTAAGTTTACGTAGATTACGTTGATAATTTACCCTCACATTAAATGTTTCGCTTCCGATAGAAATTTTTCTGTCGGCACTTTTTATATGCGAATGTTTCTTACCATTGCACACCTTTCCACGGTATTTCGTTTCGGAATATTTATTATAAATTCAGTTTCTTTTACTTTACCATGGTTCTCACTGTTTAAACTACCTGCCAGGTAACTATACGTTATTTCACATTATTCCTCATACTACGACTTACTTTCCCGAACTGTATTTTATTACATCTTTGAAGTGACTATATCTGCACGAAAACAAACATTTTTCACGTTCATTCACTGTTTTATTTATTACATTCATATGTTTTAAGGGTGACTGATTTATTATTCATTTTCAACAATATGTAACTTAATTTTGCTTCAGTTACGTTCAGCAACACTCGAAGGCCACACACATTTATTAGCATGCATTCCAGTTGAAGTTACATTTCGAAACTGTTCAAATCGTATTTCTGCTGGGAAATGCCTCATGATATTTCGGTATAAAATGTACGCAATTACGTACAGTTAGAAGATACTAAATGCTCGTTATTTGTTTCGAAAGCATTTCGAAACGTACCTTTGAAGGCATATATATTTTCGTCCTGCATCGACTGACCCTATTTCATAAATGAGAAACCGATGAAAAGCTATTCAATTTTGATAGAAGCAAACGGAATAAACTTGGTTCAACAGGGATACGGATTAAACGGAACGAAGAATGTGCTAACAATCTCACATTTCCTAGTTGCTGTTCTTTGATCCGTCTTTCCGATGAAATTTATATAGAGAATCATACGTTAAGTTGAAAAATCTATTTTCAGTAATTACAAATCTAGCGAAAATTAACCATTTGACGAAGTGAAATATTTCATTTAACTCGAATTATGCGTTTGTTTAAATACTGCGAAAGAGAAATGAACGTTAGACATAGAACGGGTCGGAATTAAAATATTGTAATTCATGGTTATTTTGGAAATTTATCTTTATGAAGTTGTAAGCATTTTTCTTCTTAAATGCACCCTTCAGGGATTACATGAATAGACATCCTTGGAATTTAAACTGTATTAATACATCATAATACAGGGACATGAATTATGACGTTTGTACATTACTGAGATATGTAAAATTAATTAAAGTTGGGAGGATACTAATTTATGAACTTCCTTGAGATAAAATATTTATTCTATCGTCTTCAGTAGATACCTGAAAATATATAACTTCCCAAAATCTTATAATTAGTAACAATTGTGGCCAGAAATTACGAGATGTAATCAAGAAACTGTAATTCTTTAAGTAAGAAAAGTTATAGTGCAAATGACATAATATTATTTCAAAAAATGAATGGAATACATGTGAACTAAGGAACCCAATATAGCAAAACATGCAATGTCCATGACAACAAATCAATTCCATTTTATTACCAACATAAATCAAAGAAATAAATTAAAGAGCAGTACAAACTGTCTAACGAATGGTTCAAAACTAGATATTTATAAAATGCACGTTACTGAGAAACAATTCAAAACCACTTGCTGAACCTAATTAAACTATGTAATTAACCAATATTCCAAGCTACTTACAGAAAACTATTAACATAATCGATGTGAAACAGTAATTAGTATAACAATTCGAACAGCAACTACTATCGACCAACCAAAATTAGTTAAAATTATAAGAGAAATAACGTTTCAGTTCATATAGCAAAACTGCCGAGAACCGTGGATACAGCAATGAACCGACTCCATGTGTCTATACAGACCTCCCTATAACAATTAGCTCTGCACAATACGATGGAAAAGATGAAGAAAGTTTCCAAGAATACCACGGGAGAAATCGACGGTGAAGTCGATAACATGAAGGAAATCACATCGACAGTTCCCTGATATTGAATTGGTAGCCAGGCCTCGCATTCTTGCCAGTGGACGTGTTTGTTCGGTTCCTTGTTATTCCGTATCGAACGATTGCCAAATGAATTCGAATCAATTTTGCGGAGCTGCGTATCTTCGCTCCCGCGCGCGTTCTCTAGGAGAATGTAAATATGCGGAGATGCATCACGCCGTTAATATTATCAATTTTCGTACACAGAATTTGAAACGCGCGTTACATACCTGCGTGACGCGCCCATAAGCGGCCACCGAGGCAACGAGTCACGGAGGGATAAGAATTAGATCGTGGGACTTGTTCCATCGCCCGAGTGCTGCGTCACCATTTGCACTAGGTCCTTCCGTCGCAGTGGAAGAACAGCGATTCTAAGATTTTCCGCCGAGAGGTAAACGTAACTTCTAAGAACGGTTACGGGTGCCGACTGACGCCTAGAATAATTCTATTTCGAGACTCCACGCATCGATATTTGAAATTCATGACTAAACTTACCACAGGTTAAATGACGCACGGAGGAGAAAATGAGAAAAGAATATAAAAAAAAGTACAAAAATAAATTCGACGTATATTGAAGGTAATATGACGCAATCGTGTAACCAAAGCAATGACCGACTGAATGAGGTATATTAAAAAGAATATATGAAAATGGTTTTGGATTTGATCCTGGGTAGGTTTTATGTTGATACATAACTTAATGATAATATTCAGAGTACTGCTTTAACTTCTTCCACCATGACACATTTACGAGAAACTAAGTTCACTAATGTTACTGAATTTTAATCGGCAATATACATACATATTTTATTCTACACAAAATTCTGTGAATTTTTGGATACATTGAAAGCTAGTGCAATTGATATTTATGAGATTTAGTATCCGAAACTCATGACACGTGAGACTCTTTACTGTAGTGTATGGGGTTAACGCCATGCGATATTACTTATGTCGTTTACATGCTTTCGTGAGTCTACATGTACAAAACTGAATATATGCAAAATTCATTTTGTAACAATCAATCGTACAATGATATTTGTGGGTTAAAGACTTTCGTATCCGTGGATTGAATTTGGACTTCAGCTGTTTAACTGTAGAAAATATAGACAGCTTCCTGCTTAACAAATGTAAAAATTAGAGCAATGGTAGTTTCTCTAAAAAAAATTATTTTTTACTTTTCCCTCAAATTACGGTCTATAAAAACAATTGTAAGACCATGGAAGTAACTGGTCAATTTTTCGGTTCCATGTGATTTCTGACTGAACGAAGATTATATCAGAGGCATGGTACTAAGCAAAAAATTTATATGGTAGATTATACACAGGATTCAGTTATATTAACCCACACCAGTCACAATGAATATGAACCAGTTAAATTCCATGTAGTTCTTAAAGTAATAACAAACAGTTTAGAATTTAATAAAATAAATTAAATAACGAAAAGAAATTACACAGCAGTCAGGAACCGAATATTCAGTTTCACGGCGTTTCTGCAAATTCGATGCATCAGTGGCCCAATTTCTTCCAATTTCGACCCAAAAAGGAATTTCTTAGTGGATACGAGGTCCTTAAAATTTCCAAAACCTTTTAGTCGAAATCGCATTTCCGTTTTCTACCATAGAAACATCCGAGTCAAAATTCAATCGAAGGTCGTAAGAGTACAGTCTTTACCCCATATATAGAGCACACAATTGTCATTCTACGATCTCTCCTCGCAAAGTTACAGCTGCTCAAAGACGAAGAATGCGCAAATCGACCATTGAACAAGAGTAACAAGTTAATCGATTTACAGGTATCATAATAAAAATACGTTCAATGCAAGTACCATGCTTAAGACGCCGGAATATAGTAATATCGTCGCTGTAGAGCTGTTAGCGAACGCTAACGAACGGATACTATTCGATTGAAGAAAGGCGAGTCCTATAAATACGACGGGAACCAGCGTCTAGCAATAGGTCACGGTGCTCCATAAGAGGATTTTATATTTTGACATTTGGATCGATATTTGGCCCGATCTCGATCTTAATGATTCGGAATTGTTGCCAATTTAGGGGCAGTTCCGCAGAAAGTATTGTTACTTTAATTAATATTCACCACTATTGTGAGAGTAGTATGATAATTTCGTGTATGCAAATAATTGGAACGACTTGCTCCAGATCGTTTTATGTACCAGTAACAATTCTTGGGATTGTAAACTTTTTATTTTATTCAGATACATTGATGTTCTAATATGGCTTATGTTCTGTGTACTAAGGTGCAGTTTTAGTTAGGATTACGAAAAGATATTGTAAACAAGATTTGTCTAGCTTCTGAACGACCTTTACTAGTTTTTCAATGCCAAACGTACACAAAAACCTGAAAAAATTACACTGCTCTGTAAGAAAATTAAGAAAAAAATGGGAAGTTTCGAAACTTTCTAGTAATATTGCATTAATTACAGAAGGAATATCTAAAGGAAGCAATGTCCTAATTAAGAACAATGTAATTAATTTTCCGTTAAATGAGAAGTTCTAACGAAGGATCGGAAAATAAAAATAAAGAAGAACAATTTATAACCTCCCATATATTTACCACACCTTATCGATACGTATAAGAGGTAAAATTTAAAGACCTCCTCATATTAAATTTAACATTCCGATATCTTTCTTAATCTTACATTATATTTCGTATTCCCACTTACTTCTACCTAATCATTAATGAAGGAAATTAAATTTATTTTCTCCCATTCCTTACATCCATACGAATGAAAACCATACAAGGGATTAATTGTGCATTCTTAAACATTTAATTAAAAATTCCATATTGCCTTAATATTCCGATTCTTGTTCTAATACTATAACATAATCAATTTTCCATTATTTCCGCTCTGTACACTTTTCTAATTTTTTCATTCAACAATTACTGGAGGATACATCTAGTACAACCTCTCCTGTGTACACAATGCTTAGTTTTCTACTCAAATGCAAAGACCCATCAAATCAGTATATAAACAAAGAAAAAGAACACCATTTGCATGCAAATAGGAATTCTTATTCACCTGCACCTTATGCATATGCGAATGAAGAATCTCTGCATTTCAACATGCAATTAAAGGAGTTTTTCGCGGTAGATGCAAATCTAAAATAGCTCCCAGTTGATACGGACGAATAAAGTTAATTTCCATGTTTCATGTAATTTCGCGGGTGAGCTTTCACTCGACGGTAACGTTGATTCCATAACTGGAACAATTTAGGGCTTCGCCGAACTTACGAGAGTGATCGCTATATTTACCCGCTGATTCTTGTGATTTCTCATTCTCTGCGGCCTCTGCTCGTTGGATGAATTCTCACGCAAGGATGAAGCATCGATTAAAGTGTTGCTAACGACTGTTCTACCGCTCGAAGCGGTGGAAACAGGGAATTACTGAAAGTCAGAGCATGTTCACTTTTAGCGGAGTTTGCTAAGCCATGTTTCATTGTTGGGATAGGAGGATCATTGAGAAGACTTCACAGCGAAGTCTCTGAAGTGAAAAATCAGCGTGTGTTGTGCATTATAAATCTGACACTGAAGAGACGCCTGCCTATTGCTTATTATTCGTTGGATTCCGTATGCTTGGTAAATAACTTATACTAATAATAGTGATTCTCCTACCGACTTATTTCCAATCATTTATGACACAAATTTCCTTTATTCGATTAACGATTTATCTCCTTAAATAATTTCTTCGTTTATGTCAAACATAATAATTTATATTTAATTAAAATTCTATTCCTAAATTACTTAGCGTTTAAGACTCCGTTATCAGTTGAAGCGAAACTAAATCATTTATAATTTATATTTGTTAATATCTATGTTTGTAATATGGACAATTTAATCCCGTATTCAAATTTTACTCGATGGGTATAAATAGGAAATTTTGAAAAGCGTAATAATCAGACAGGAAAATCGATACAAAGACGTGAGAATTGAAATGGAATTTGAACAGCTGATTCTGAAATGCTGATTCTCAACAGTATTTTATACCGGAACGAGAGTTACAGGTACCTAAAATATTATCATGTTCGTTATGTTATAAAGTGAGCTTGAATATTGGAGCTTTCAAGTACTACATGCGAAGCGACGGAGGGATGTATCCATATAACGAGTGAAAAATTAACTAACGGGAATGAAAGCATGTTCATGAATATGGTATATTAGATGTATATTTCTCGTAATTTGTAAATCAAGCAGATGAAGGAAAGAGGCCGATATTCTACTTACCCTGAAAGTTCTACATCCTTTTCCTTACACATAGTTCGTAACGGTATAAATATGGCGATGAGTATGGATGACCTCTGCTTTAATCATAATAAGTTGAATTAGCTGGGGGCGACCAATCGTTGACAAATATTATAGTTAGATAGTTACTCTGGAGATTACAATGTAGTATGGAGATCTTATAATAAGAAATTACAATGAGTACATAAGAAATAAATAAGAAAACAGAAGTATATCATTAGAGTTAACAAATATTAACGAATCCTCCTGAGTTATTGCTTAAATTATCAGTAATAATAATATGCATGGTATTTCGAGGACATGATCCATTTCATTTCATATTTCAATTTTATATATGTAGGAATGAAATATGGAAAGAAAGTTGAAATGTAAATTGAATTATTCTAATGAACGATAGAAGTATTTATCATACCATCTATTTAATTGTAATGTCAAATATTAAATTATTTATTCTTTTGATTGAAATTGTTGTCACCTGACGCATAGAATTAATAAAAAGTTCTAGTGAAAAATATTTAAAATAATAAGAGATGAATCGCATGTAAACGGAGTTTATGTTTGAAAATTAATAATGGGGATAATTTATCCAGTAAAGGTATGAATTTTTACTAAAGAGTTTTGCTTGAGAATATGCGGGTTTACGTAATCGCCAAATATTGGCATGGCCAGTTGGTGCGGTGGAGAGGTGCTGATATAAATAGGCGCGTCTCCGACCCATTTAGCCGAGAAGGAGCTTTGCGAGCTGAAAGATATAAATAAAACTATTATATTTAAGAGAGGTTGTTCAAATTTATTAAAACAACGGTAACATTAATTCAACCGGTTATGGGCCCTGTTGGAAGTTATTGTAGGCTGCTTATAGCTGAGCTCCTAAAAAAGTGATAAATTAGTGAAAAATTAGTTTATCCAATAATCGAAGTTTCTGGAAGTACGTGGTGAATAACCGAATTATCTAGAAGCACGTGGTAAGTAATCGGAGCTCCTGGAAGCGCGTGATATGTAACCAAACATTCTGGATGTCAAGTGATGAAGAAAAGGAAATATATTAACAAATTACTAAAAATAAAATGAATACTAATATGTCGGCCGCAACGGTCATGGGAAGCATTCGTTCCTTTGAAACGAAATTGAAATTCACTTCAACCTACGCCGCATGGAAGTTCGTAGTGAAGATGACCCTAATTGGTCTCGATTTCTGGGATTGCATTGAATGTAATGATGCAAATCTCTCAGATACAAAAAGAAACCAAAGAGCACTAGGAGCGATCTATTTAAACGTAAACTCACAGTGTCACTTGCACCTTCGTAACGTAGAAAATGCAAAGGAGCCTTGGACGAAGCTAGGAAAAGTTTATGAGTATACAGGCCTATCACGGATTGTAATTCTGAAGCAACCTCTGTTCAAGACAGATTACAATGATTATCATGATATGCATAAATATGTTTCAGAAGCCATACCATTATCACAATAATTGCCCGACGGCGGAAATCCTGCGGAAGACAAGTTGCTAGCGGCTATCCTATTAGCAGGATTACCCGTGGAATACAAGCCCATGATAATGGCTCCAGAAATTTCGGGAATTCCAATATTCTCTGATTTAGTAAAAAGAATGCTTCTTCAGGAAGAGGTAAAAACTCAGCTCGAGGTTAAAACTGAGGTAACATACACAACCAGAAATGAAGAATTGCGACCAAATAAAAGGCAATCTTGGAAAAAAGAGATTAGATACAATAATTATGGTCAAAATGGTCACCGAAAGCAAAATTGCAGGGGGTCTCAGTCGGAAACATTAGCAGGAACCTCCAAAAGTTTTCGCAAAGCGGATAACAAAAATAAAAACTGGAGCATGACCTGTGCACTGTCAAAAAAAGTAAATAATCAAGACTGGTATATAGATTCTGGTGCAATGCGCCATATGTCACCAAATAAAGAATGAATGCAGAATTTTTCTACTGTTGAACCGCGACAAGCAACGGTAGCAAACAGTACGAAGTTCCAGAGCACTGTGATGTGTGACATAGTCGTACGTACAAAAGAACTTTCCGAAGTAAAAAATATAACAAATATCCTGCATGTTCCCGTCTTAAACACCAATATATTATCGTTAAAATCACTGATAAGGAAAGATTTACTACTTTTTTTTTGTAACAAAGCCAGTAACTTTTACCAAAAGCATAATTTCTATATAAAAGGAGTAGTAGTAGCCCAAGCAAAAATAGGGATGGCTTATACACACTAGATACAACTGCCGTGAAAGCCTATACTGCTTCGAAGAATCAAGAGGATCAAGATCTCTGGCATTAAAGGCTGTGTCGTTTGAATTACTTCAGTATGACACTTTTAAGAAAAGGAATGGCGGAAGGAGTACACTATAATGAATGAAAAAGAAAACCTTGCGAAGCTTGCGTAAAAGGAAAGCAAAGCAGGTGACCTTTTAATAATAAAGATGCACAAAGTGCCACTGATGATCTAGAGCTCCTACACGTAGATATATGCGGACCATTTAAAGACGCAGGTTGGTCTGGTGTAAGGTACGTATTAGTCCTTATAGATGATTATACACGTACGACGTGTTGTTGTTTTTTAAGGAACTAAGATAATGTATCAGAAACTTTCGTAGAGTCAAAAAAAAAGATTGAAAGTCAAATAGATAGACGTACTAAATGTCATAGGTCCCATAATGGGACGGAATTTGTTAGTAACAAATTATTAACATATCTCAAGAAACACGGAATAAAGCATCGAACAACTATACCATATTGCCCTGAACAAAATGGTGTGGCTGAGAGAGCCAATCGGACCATAATCGAGAAAGCTAGATGCATAATACACGAAAGCAACCTTGACGAAAAGCTTTGGGAAGAAGTTGTCCGAAGCGCTGATTATTTGAGAAATGGAAGTTCGACAAAGGCAGTAAAAGGAAAGACCCATTACGAGGGCTGGACTCAACAAAAGCCAAATTTACAACATTTAAAGGTACTCGGATGCAAGGTATTTATGCATATGCCCACAATAAAAGGAACAAAGTTCGAAGCAAAAGATAAACAGTGTACATTTGTGAGCTGCTGCATGGATTCGAAAGGCTACAGATTGGTCGATGTGGAAAATACAACTGAAATTATAAAGCCACGTGATGTCAGATCTTTCGAGAATGAAATTGGAAATAATAAAATCTGAAATGGAAAAGATGAAGAATCGGAAGAAAATCCACTATGTTGCGAAGGTGCACCATATAAAGTCAGAGATTTTATGCTCAATAACCATGCGCACACCGATGACAGCGTTGAAGTAGGAGAAGGTAGGGATGTGGATTATGACATGAACTCATCCAACGAAGAACAATTCTTTGAATCAATTGAAGAAGATATAAATAGTGAAGATCTGTCAAGAGAAGCAAATCTTTATGAAGAAAACGTAACTAGGCGATATCCTCAAAGGGAAAGAAAACCGAGAGAGTTCCCAGGTACGCATCAAGCCTTCATTGTAACAGACGAAGAACCAAACACTGTCGGAGGCTATCTATCAAGTTCAGAAAAGCGTCAATGGCGGAGGCCAATGGATAGGGAATTTGAGGCCATCAAAAGATGCAATGTATGGGATTTTACAAAACTTCCACCAGGTATAAGGGCCATGCAATCGAAATGGGTTTTCAAACGTAAAATGGATTATAATGGTAAGATCGTCGAATATAAAGCATGACTAGTCGCAAAAGATTGTTCCCAAAAATTAGGAATCGATTTTTTAGGTACGTTCTCGCTAATTATCAAATATTTAATTTTGAGATTATTACTTTCTTTACCAGTCCAGCTAGAATGAGATATTGTCCACTTGGACATAACGACGGCCTTTCAAAAAGGAGAAATAGAAGATGAGGTATACATTATGCAATACGAAAACTGCAACAAGGAAGATACCAGAGTATGCGAGCTGGGGAAAGCAATCAATGGATTGATGCAAGCCTCAAGGGTTTGGTGTTATAAAATTGATTTCATATTAATAAAATCATTATTTAAATAAAGTTGATTGGTCTTTGTGTATATACGAAGACTTACGGAAAGGTAAAATTGATAACTGCCACTTACGTAGTTGATATATTAATATTTAGTAATAACGAAGTGTACAAGAGTCTAGTAAAAGTAAAATCAGCCTCAGAATTCGTTATTTAGGACTTAGGAGCTGCAAAATATGTCCGAGGAATCAGAGTCGAAAGAAAAGGGGACAAATTAACTTTAGATCAACAAATTTGTATAAAAAAAGTGCTAAGAAAATTCAATATGTCAGAATGTAAACCGATAGACACACCATATCCTGTAGGTTTAAAATTTGAACATACGAACGTAAATGATGAGCGACCGCATCAGGAACTAATCGGGTGTTTTGCGACCCGATTGAGACTTTCACTAGATCCTACATTCATTATTGTGTCAGTTACTTGGGTCGATTTAATAACTATCATAGTGAACAGAACTGGTTGGCTGCGAAATGCGTCTTAAGGCATGCAGAGGCGAACGCAAATCATCGCTTGAGTTCAGAAAACGAACCACCTCTTATGTAGATGCGGATTTTGCCAACGGCGAACGTGCAAGGAAATCGTATACAGGGTTTATGTTCCTTCTCGGTGGTACAGTAATAACGTGGGAAAGCAAAAAGAAACGTACAGTCTCATATTAAACTAGTGAAGCTGAACAAATAGCAATTTCCGATGCATGAAAGGATTAATCTATTCGCTGATCATCTATATTCTACAGCAATTCTAGAATTATCAATGGGTAGATCAATTGTCGCTAGAGACATTGACAAATGAAAATGCGGTACTGAGTACAGTCACCAACACAGTACTATTGCTGTTGTATTAATCTATTCACTGATGACTTCAATTGTATAGCAATTTTAGAGCGATCAATGGAGAGATGAATTATCGCTTCAGATATAGACAATTGACAACGCAGAACTGAGTGTAACTGTCTACATCGTGCAATATCCATAGTTGTAATCTATGCGCAGATCACCTAAGTTCCACAGCAAATCTAGAATTGTAAATGGAATGATCAGTTTTCTCTAGAAACATTGACAAATGACAATACAGTACTGAGTTCAGCCATTTACACAATAATATAGCGAGTGGATTAATCTATTCGCTGATGACTGAAACTCTATAGAAATTCTAGACTGATCAATGGATAGACCAATTATCGCTTCAGAAATAGTCAATTATTAACGCACTACTGAGGGGTAGCCGTCTACATCGTGCGATATCTATTGGATTAATTTATTTGCTGATCATCTAAGTTCTACAGCGATTCTGGAATGATCAATGGATAGATAAGTTATCGCTATAGGTGTTGTCAAATGGCAATACAGTGCAGCGTGTAGCCGTGTACACAATACAATAGCCAGTGGATTTAATCAATTGGATGATGATTTAAATTCTATAGCAATTTGGGAATGATCAACAGATGAATCAGTTATCGCTAGAGATATTAACATAAGACAATACAGTACTGAGTATATCCATATAAGCAATACTATGACCAGTGGATTAATCTATTGGCTGACGACTTAAATTCCATAGCAATTCTGGAATCACAAATGTATAGATAAATTATCGCCAGAGATATATAAAATTGACAACACGGTATTTAGAACAGACATAAAAGGAGTACTGTAGCCGTTGGATTAATGTACTTACTTGTGATATAAATTCTATAGAAATTCTAGACAGATTAATGGTTAGATTAATTACAGCTTCGGATATTGACATTTGACAGTGCAGTACTGAGTGTAGCTGTCTAGATTAAGCTATATCAATTGGATTAATCTATTCGCTAATGACTTAAACTGCACAGAAATTCTAGAATGACAAAAGACGTACCAACTATCGCTGGAGATATTGAAAACTTAGAATACAGTTCTAGGGATACCCATTTACATAATTCTATACCCACTGGATTAATGCATCCTCTGATTAGCTACACTCGATAGCAACATAAGAGTGATCAGTAGATAAATCAATTATCGCTAGAGATATTAAAAATCAACAATACAGTACTGAGTACAGTCATCAACACGGTACTGTAGCAGTTGGGTTAATCTGCTCACTGCCGATTAATATTCTATAGCAATTCCAAAATGAAAAAGGCACATCAATAATAGTTAGAGATATTCACAATATACGACACAGTATTAAGTATAGCCATCTATACAGTTCCATATCCACAGAATTAGTGTATCCACTGATCAGCTAAACTCCATAGAAATTCAAGTATGATCACAAGATGAATTAATTGTCCCTAGAGATATAAACAATTAATAATACGGAACAGAGTACAGCCATCAATGCAGTACTGTAGCCGTTGGAATAATATATACACTGATTACTTAAATTCCAAAGCAATTCTAGAGTAGTCAATGCATAAATCAACCATGGCTAGAGATATTTGCAATTGACAATACAGTACTGAGTACAGCTATCGACACAGTACTGTAGTCGTTGGATTAATATCTATACACTGAAGATTTAAAATCCACAGCAATTCTAGAATTATCAATGTATAGATCAAATATGGCTGGAGATATTTACATTTCACAAGACCGTATTCAGAATAACCATCTACACAACAATATAGATAGTGTATTGATCTATTCGCTGAAGATTTAAACTCCATTGCAATTCAAAAGTGACAAAAGATAGATCCATTATCGCTCGAGATATTAACAACCGACAGCACAGTACTGAGTACAGGCATCACCACATTACTGTAGCCGTTGGATTAATCTATTCACTGAAGATTTAAACTCTATAACAATTCTAGAACAACCATTGGATAGACCAATTATGGCTAGAGATATTTACAATTGACAGTGCGGTACTGAGTACAGCCACGAGTAGAGTACTGCAGCCGTTGGATTAATCTATTCACTGATGGATTAAGTTCTGTAGCAATTCCAGAATGACCAAAGAAAGATCAATTGTCGCATCGCAGACAGTAAGCATTGACAATACACTACAGAGCACAGCAAATAACACAGTACTGTAGCCGTGGATTAATCTGTTATACTGTGAATAATCAAAGTATAAGTCAGTTATAACTGGAGATATTAACAAATGACAATATAGCACCGAGTATAGCCAACTTTACACTTCTGTAACCAATGGATTTATCTATTCACGGATCGGCTACACTGCATAGGAATTCTTAATTGAAGTACCCATTAATTATAGCATATTAGATGTAAGAAATCAATTCCTTAGATTAAGGTATATAATTAAAAAATATAAAAAATGAAGGTTTTATATCAACTTTAAATTGACAATTTAACGCTACTCCAATGTATAACTAATTTTTAAATTAAATAAATAAAAAAAACGAAGCGTAAATAGCACCGAATAACACCGAATAGCACAGGTTGGGTTGTGAGGATAGCAGAGCACCGAATATGATCGCTACTGCTGTAGAGCAAGGCATAGAGCAGAGAGAGCAGCAGAGCGCAGTTTGGCAAGGAAGAGCGAGAAATACCAGCGCATAGCATATATTAGCACGGCTTATGCCAGCACAGCATCAAATTGCTCCGACCACTGCAGATCGAAGCATACCACAGTAGATTGCACCAGATAGCAGCAGATCGCAGTAGAGCGTAGCAGATCGTAGCAGAGTACAGTAGTACGAAGAATAGAACAGAACAGCAGAGATTAGCACTGCTTGTGACAGCACGGCACATAATAGCACCGCGCCGAGAGCAGAGCGCAGCAGAGTGCAACAGAGCATAGCAGAGCACAGTAAAACTCCGAACAGAAACGAATGGGACAGATTGGCGACGCGCAGGACAAAACCGCACCATATAGCACCGACACCAAAGCAGAGCACAGCAGAGAGAAGCAAATAACAGCACAACACGGCAGAACTCAGTACAGTGCCGAATATCAGCAGGTAGCACAGATTAGTACTATTTAGGACAGCCACGCACCGAATAACACCGCTATTGAAGCAGTGAACAGCAGCACGCAGCAGTGAGCATCAGAGCAAGATAGAGCGTTGTGTAACACAGAATAACAAGGACTAGCACAACCTTTGCTAGCAGAGTATCGAGAAGCTTCAGGATGAAGCAGCACTAGTGCACAGCGCTCCACAGTATAGCACTGAATAGCACCGAATAGCAGCGGGAATCACACATTAGAACCGTTTCGGACAGCACAGCCCCGAATTGTAGCAAACCCACTGCAGGGAAAAGCAGAGCGCATCAGGGCACCAAATAGCACTCAAAGGGATAGAGTAGCACAGCTTTGGTCAGCATTGTACGCAATAGCACACATATAATAACAGAGCACAACAGAATGAGTTAAGTACTAGAAAGCGCCGCATATTAGCGAATAGCACAGATTTTCACTGCATCGGCCGTCATAGAACAATGTCAGAGCACGTCAGGGCGCACGAAAACACAGGATAGCGCACCACTACTGCGAATAGCACCGAATAGCACTGATTAGCACTGCATAACACAGCACCGCTAGGAATAGCGCAGCCACCGCAACAGAGCACCGCAGAACGCAGCATAACGCAGCGGAGTGTAGCAGACGACGGTAGAGCATACAAGGGAACACTTCAGTGCCAAGTAGCATAATATTGCAAACATTAGCGCTGCCACGGACAGCGTCACACCAAATATCTACGCCAGCAGTATAGAGCAGGGCAGAGAGCTGCACAGGGCGTCTGAGTACAGCAGTGCAGAGAAGAGGGCCGAATAGCACTGAGAAGCGTAGATTAGCATTGCCTAGGACAGCAACGCACAGAGTAGTACTTACACCAGAGCAGAGAACATCTGAGATGCGCACCGCACAACAGAACGCAGGAGCGCGCGGCAGGGTAGAGGAAAGCATAATAGAGTGCTGGGTAGCACCGAATACCACAAAATAGTTCTGGCTGTAACTTCATCTCACAAAGTTGCATCTTCAGTACAGCTGATCACAACAGATAATCTAAAATCACCGAATAGCACAGATTAATACTGCTCAGGTCAGCACCACACCGAATACCACCGCGACAAACCAAAGCAAACCAGAGCACAGCAGAACGGAGCAGAGCACGAGAGGGAGCTGAATCGCAACGAAGGGCAATGATTAGAACCGCCTAGGATAGCACCTCACAGAATAGATCCGCCCCTAATGCAGAGCACAGCAGAACGAAGGGGAGCGACGATTAGCATAAAATAGCTCACTTTAGCGCTTCCTAGGGCGGATCATCTGCGAATACCATCGCAACCACATTCGAGCATTGTAGAACGCAGCAGTGCAAAACATGGAAAGACAGTGCATAATTGAGCGCTAATTGCACCGAATAGCACAGATAGGCACGGCTTTACACCGCATCGTACCGAAAAGCACCGCAAAAACAGTATAGCACACCAGAGAACAATAAAGGGCGAATACCACCGAATCGGACGTACTAGTACTGTCTACTACAGAACCGCACTTAAGAGTACAGCTACCACGACAGAGCATTGTAAGGCGGAGCAGTGCGGAACAGAGCACAGCAGAAAACGGTACACCGCCGAACGCCACGGAATAGCATGTATTAGCACTGGTTAGGTGAGTACTGAATCGAATGGTACCGCCACCACAGCAGAGCACATGGCGCAGGAGAGCACTGCAGAGAGCGCCGGACCACTGTAGAGCACCAACAGGCAGCGCATGCAGACTAGCATTGCTTAGGACAGCACCGCATGGAAAGGCGCATTCACCATAGTAGAACACAGCAGAGCGCGTCAGAGTACAGAAGAGCCCAACCGATCAGCGGACAGCACCCAATAGCGCAGAGTACGACTGATTAGGACACCAACGCACCCAATGGCACCACCAACACAGCAGAGCAGTGCACAGTTGAATAGAAACGCAGCAGATTACAGCAGAGCGTAGAAAACCATCGAAAGTTTCTGTTTAGCACTGCTTTGGACATAAAAGCTCCAAATTACACCGTGACCGCTGCTCCCCGATGCTGCGCGGAGCACAGCGCGGAAGAGCATATCGAAGAGTAGTAGTTTTCAAGATATCACCGTATAGTATAGATTAGCATTGCTTGGAACAGCACCGCACCGAGTTGCAACGCCATCACGGAAGAGAGCGGCACGGCACAGCAGGTAGCAGCAGGCCACTGCAGAGCACAGTAAAGCACTGATAAACACTAATTACGCATAGCAGTACTGTATAGGGAAGCATGCCACCCAATGCAATCGTCACCTCAGCTGAGCCCAGCAGACCACAGCACGGCATGGTTGAGCACAGTAGCGACGAGTACAGCATGGGAAAGCACCAAGTGCCACAGATTGACATTATTTAGGACAACCCCTATTCGCATCTCTCCGCTACCGTATCGGATTAGTACAGATCGCAACAGTACGCTTCAGATGGCTGCAGAGCACAGCAGAGACTAGTAAAGGGCCCAAAGGCACCGAAATGCACTGCATAGTGCACCACCGTATCGAATGCCATCACAGCAGAGCATCATAGATCTCTGCGGAGCGTAACACAGCACAGCAGAGCACAGGAGAGCTACTCGGAACGGAGCACGCTGAAAAAGAGCGTAGCAGAGCACAGGAGCGTACCGAACAGCGAGAAATAGCTGAACAGCTAATCGGTGCTAAGCTGCCGTATGCAGTGCTAATCTGTGCTATTCGCTTCCGGTTGGCTGTCTTGTGTAGTCTGCTGATCTCAGCGGCACGATGCTATGCCCTGCTGCGTTCAGCTGTCCCTTGTGCTCTGCCGTGGTGGCGGTGTTATTCGGTGTGGTGCTGTCCAGAGCTGCACTAGTTTGTGCTCCTCAGTGCTATTCCGCGCTCTGCTATGCTCTAATGTATTCTACTACGCTCCGGTACGTCCTGCTGTTCTCGGTTGTTCTTAGCTGTGGCGCGGTGCTATTCAGTCACGTGCTGCCTTAAGCCATTGTAAACTGTGTTATTCGGTGCAATTTTGCGCTTTTCTATGGTCTGCATCGCCTTGCTGCTCTGTGCTGCATGAACTGCGCTGTGCTGCGCTGTGATTTGCTCTGCTGAGCTCCGTCACACTCCGCTATGCTGTATGAATGAGGGGGTGCTATTGGGTGCGTTATTGCCGTAACACGTGCTAACCTGTGCTATTAGATGATTATCGGCGCTCTACTGTGCTCAGGTGGTTTGCTGCGCTCTGCTGTACTTTGCCACCATCTGCAGTGGTGGCGGTGCTATTCGTCGCTCCGCTGTGTACTGCAGCCGAAGATGATCTTCATCTCTGGTCTCGTCGCCTAACACCAATTTTACTTGTGATCACAGTTAATCTCATGTCTCTCAAGCTGGAAAGGGGGCGGAGGACTGACCTAGGTTGCTAGGTCACGGCGTAAATGTTTTTTTCGGGAACTTTGCGATGAAATATCACTTTGCGTCTCTTTTGGGCGCTAAATTGCACTGTATCTCTCTGGTGCAGAATGTTTGGCCGAAGTTTAACGATATACGTTAAACTGCGGCTAATTGCACCAGAATCGTGTTCGCGATGTCATTTTATATGTTTGTTAGTAACTTAAGCACGGGTCGCGTTTGATATTTCTCGTAATCGACGAATTCGACGAGAATTTTGCCGTTTGCAAGCACTTCTCGAATGAGTTGACCTGGCGATTGATATCCCGAGGCGTTTGATGGGATATTTTATTATAATACTCCCACATGTTACCTATGGCGCGATGTATATGACAGGTTTAGAGGTGTTAAGCGTAGAGGTCTAGATTTCAATTGGTCGTTCATAAATTATAGTCAATGTTATCTTAAATTTAATAATATAAAGTATAAAATGGCGAAATTAATTTAATATTTCAGCTTATGAGCTTGATTCTTTTATGTATCAAAAATTATCTTCGAGATCCGTTACTCCTTACGTTGCTGTGACTTAAATAACGTTAAGGTCAGGAAGTTCGAATATGTACGGTTATTAATCAGGCAACATCATAGGTTAGCTGGATAACATACAACCAACTTAAAAATGGTTATAGAATAACGAAAGAATCAACCATAGGAAGATTTATTTATGTGTGAATCAGAATTTGCTAAGCTCCTTAGAGAGCAATTATATTTCATCCTTTGTTCAAGGAAAACCCATAGCCTCCGACACACTTGGTTCCAAGGCACACAAACGCGAATTAATCATCGTTAGGAATAGCCTTATAATAGTATAATATAAAATGCGCGGTATTGTTTAAGTACATGGGACACGTCAAAAGCAAGTAATTGTTTCCATTAACGATTCAGATCAGGGGAAGCCTCGTTTCTATAAAGCTGAAGGAGCTTTTAATTGACGAAAATGGTCAGGAAATAATTTGTTATGACATAAATAACGATTTATTTTATTTAATATAAATTTAACAATTACTCTGACAGCTCTGGACTTGGAGATGCTCTAAGAGATACTCGGAGATACTCTTAGAGATACTCTAAGATACTCTAAGAGATACTTTAAGTAATTCACACTTTATTCCTTTTGCTTGACGTCGCACATTACACCCCGTATTTGCGAAAACCCTTCTTCGTTCCTCTATCTAGCGTCCATCTAGTTAGCCTATTTACCTAACAGCCTACACAAACATCTATCATCCTCACTCAAGCAGAGCTATCGCCATAGCAGATCCACTGGTATATCAACAAGGTATATGCTCCTCAATTGGTCTCCTTTATAAAATTCTATGAAATTACAAATAGGGAATTCCGAAAAGCTTTAAAACTTCACAAATATTATTCAACACTCGTACTATCAGTGACAAGAAATTTGAGAAATGCTATGACTGAAATAGGACGTAATCTACCGGACCCAATCCAAAGTAGGATTCCAACCAAAGTTGTTCATTTCCTGAATCATTCACGTCATTGAAGAATCACCAATTCTTGGTCTGAATATTCCAGTATCGTTATACCCTTTGCAAAAGGAGGAAAGAATAAACCAGAGGAACCTTCTAGACCAATTACGCAGCCCCACAACGTGGGCTCTTGCCAGTTTACCATTCGTGACATTAGGCAGCAAACAGTCGAACCAAATCAGTACCATGGGGAAACATGGAACGAAATATTCCCGTTTCACTTCAGCTTCTATTCGGCGTCCGGTATTTGATGCACAGACCCTCCATTTGGTGAAAATGGCGCCGGCTAGCGATTACAGATTCCGTCGTCTGGAGAGTCATTTAAATTGCAGATAAATTTAAGGTCTAGTGGACAACGATCGAATTTGTCTATGGGAGTATTTCGCAATTAATGCGGTCAATGTAGTCAAACACTAGTGCTTCCGTAAAATCTACTGGACTAGTAGCCTGGAGAATCCCTTATGCTACCAAGTTGGGGTTGGTGTTAACACTCGATCAGGTATGCAACCAAGTCGAATCGATTCATGATTCAACTAATGGGCTTGTGATTAAAAAGGACATAGTTTTTGCGATGATGCGACGTTTACGTCGGCTAAGAGGTATGTGTACATTGCGTAGGTCGGGGTGAGTAGGAGGTGTAAAAGTTTGAAGGTGGAAGATAGAAGAAGGAACTTGGAGTAACCTGTCACGAAGCGTTTGGCTCAGGTAATCGTATTTATCCAGAGTTCCTAATTCGAAGTTCTTTAAACTTTCATCGAGTATATTTCGAAATTGAAAGAGCCAAAATTCGAATAATTTATAATCTTTACCGTAACTCATCTTACCTTTATTTCTAGATTGAAGAAATCAAAATTTCTGGGCATTGTCATTCTTAATTTTATTATCCCTGCCATTGTTCCGAGTTAATGTGATTTGAAATTTGTGATATATGGTGAATTTCGTTCCCATACATACTACAATTTTAAGTTCTATCCCTTTTATCGTATTCGACATATTTAAATTTTATAATAATATTTTGCATCCTTTAAAGCATTCCTGAAGTACACATTACGTTTTTGTAGGAAACACCGAAGAGTTAGAATATGAAATTTTGTGACAAGTTCGTAATCTTAAAAAATTGTTTTGTGCAATTTTGAGTTTAATCAACGCAAATTCGAGTTTCCTCTATCATTTTCTTGATAGTTCTTGCAAAAATTTTTGTGTTTTTTACCAAGTACTAGTTGCTGCTATTGCATAAATACTATTTGATAACATACCCGTTCTTGTTGAGACTGTCAATAACTAATTAATCAATGCACGCATGTTACACCCGAATCCTGCGGTACGCCAGATCCCTAACGAGGCAAATATAATTCCAAACTACATGCACTTACAATACTAGATTTCTCCAATAGCAACTACGGTTATTACCTCCTGGCGATCTAATCGTAATAACTCATTGAAATGTACGTCGTGACATGACGGGAATTCAGGGAACGGAATACAAACGCACGCCGGAAGAGAAATAGCCGGCTAGCCACAAACCGCGTTTGAGGTCCGAGTATCTCGATCACTATGATTTCTGCGGATAATTCGTGGACCTACGATGACTGTCGTCTCTTGTTTATACCATTTAGAGACTATGCAATGTACAATTTTCATTGCGAGAAGTGCAAGCGCGAAATATTTTCCAGGCAAATGGAAGTCTTTGATGAGCTACCTAAAGTAATTCACGAAAAGACGTAAATTTTGTATGTATTACATCGACCAACGCGAGCTTTCAATATTTTGGGATTTTAATTATAAAGTATCTTCTCCTGAGTTATCTCTATTTTGTTTTAAATCTAACATGGTTTCCATGAGATAGTGGCATGTATAATTGTATACATCCGACAATAATTTATGCAAATCAGGTTTCCTCACTATTGTATTTCTTTTTGACGTATATCATCTTCTCAAAGCGAGTTTTCAACGATATCATTTGACAACTTTAAATATAGTGTATCGTCTTTGTTGTGATTTCTACTTTATCTCAGATCTGAATTGATTCCGGTAAAATAATTACGATGGGTGATTTAGGATAGGTGACTCGAAGATTTAGATATGAAATATAGATCAGCCTTTTTGGAACCTGAAAAATTTTAAAGTCTTGGAAACCTTCTCTGCTTTAGCCAAAAATTATTTGACGACGTTAAAAACGAGGTATAAATTTTTGAGGTAATTTTAATTCATCTGTAATTTAATATTTATTAGGAAATGTAAATTCGAGATATTAGGAAATACAAAGGAAATAAGAACGAGTTATTCAAGTATTGCTGTAAACAAAACAGTTGTCACTCGACATTTATTTTTCTACAAATGTACGAATAGAGGAATCCGTGTAATTTCCATTGATTTGACAATTTATATGAGTTAAATATCAAGAATCTGGTCAAATTGCGAATCGCATTACGCTGGAATAATTCTCATTTTTATCTCTGCCAAGTTTACGTCTTCAGGAGGATGCATTGTCCTGCGTGGCATAACTACGCAAAATATGTATCTTCCATGAAACGTCCATCTAATGCCTTCCTAGCTTCTGCGCATATCGATTAATTCGAACGCATATGCAAGAGCTCAATATGGCAGAATGATTTCTTACTTTCATACCTCTCCTCAATATATTTTCATTCGTGCTGTGTACCTTCAGGTTGACGCCTTAAAGTTAGCAAAGATAAAGCAGTTAGGTTCTTAATTACCACGTTTACCTGATTCTACTATCTTCTCAAACATGCCTCTAAAAGTAGGGAAACACAGCCGTGTGAACTTATCTTCAGTTACTTTGAGCGTTGTACGAATCAACAATGCCATAACTCGAATTAGGCGAACGTAAGTAGCGTTGACACTCATTCGATTATCCCCAGGATATTTTCTATCTGAGCTATACGGACCTAGTTTTAGAGAACTTAATAGTTCAAAGGTCGAGTTAAAATTAACATTCATAAGCAAATTTTAAAAAATTTTAACGTCGAGGTACACCTTGGTATTCTATATTCACGCCAGAAATAAATTTTGTACCTCTTACAATCTATGTACGCGTTGAACGCTTGATTGTAAGAAAAGGTATAGAATAATCTCTCAGGGATGCAAAATAAATGTTACTTTTGAAATAAACGGTACATATGATACATTAGAATAACACAACCTTCGTCGAAGATATTTGCACGGTGAAAATCAATTTCGGAGAGCATAATGGCCGTCGCTGGATCTCACACAAGGTCGCCTGAGACACGGTATTACTGCGATTAAATAAAAATCTTAATCGAAAATGTTGAGCAACTATCCGTCGTATACTCACGGCGGAGCAGACACTTTAATACCTTTACCCGTGCAAATTTTACAGAGCGCGGTAGTATACACGGTGCTTCGAACTTTCCCCCCCTAGGATCAACCATCTCGAAACAATTCAAACTTCCTCGGACGCAATCCTGTCTATTAAATCCGCTCTCCTAAAGCACACCTACAGTCATCTGAAATTCCGATCCAGCCTACGACCCAATTCCGGTTTACACGTACCTAGCCATGAACGGAACACCATCTCCGTGTTCGGGCATAACGCGAGCCTCTCTACACACATCGAACAACTATTTCACCCTATCCGTTCGCTGACTATGATTTCACAACCTTGAAACGTGCTTCCAGAGCCGCGAAGGCCGGATCGTGAGAGCGGTAAGATTATTATGGTCGAGAGGAGAGAAGGAGCATGATGTAGCCGTCGACGCAGGGGGCGTTTCGGAATGACGATTAGTCTCGTTTGCAGTGGAAGGACACAATCACCGCGCAGATTACTCTGCTTCTCAGCTTGACCACAGTCGCCACTAGAGGATTTTCCGGAAAAAGTTCCCCATACATGCCAACACAGGTGAGGCGATTCTTCCGTATCTTCTTCTTCTCTGTTTGGCACAGCGAGTCTTCAATCCTGGTCCAACGAAGGCAAACGAAGAAATCGTTGACATTTTGATATCCACTTGTTCATATATGACTGGTCATGGTTTCTTCTGTGATGGCAGGTTGATCTTTGGTGACCGGAGCAATTAATCTGCTTAAAATTGTTAGAATTGAATGAAAATTGAGAGTTACTCGACTGTCAACTGTTTCCAAGGCGTCACCGGTGGTCACACTTGACCGTGAATAAGATGCACGACCCAATGGATACGAGTGTTGTATTATATTACAAATTTATTATTATTTTACTATCAAATGCTTTGAATAATTAAAATACATCCGTGGCAGTCAAAGGGTAAATGTCGATACACGTGTGCGATTACCGAAACCTCTTACACTTGATAGACTTGAGAACGGTCTGTTGTCCAATTGTAGAGAAACAGTTTTTGAGACTCACTGTCTGATTGCCTTGATCTGAAGCAATAACAAGACAATCCAGCTCTGTATCGTTGGGATTATCATTCACTAAATCCCATGTGGGTAAATGGTTGGAGGTTCGAGAAGTAATGAGCCTTCCTTTGTGTCAATAATAGTTTCGTTTTAGCTAAGCTCTGTCATTCTCAAGACTCTCACTGGACCGAGGTCCTGTTCTCAGGACTCTCGCTCAGAAACTACCCACATGCACATTTCTCTCGCAGCCTATATAACCTCACGCATTCATTCCCTGTAATTGTAAATTGTCCATCTTTCTCACTCGATTCGTTTTCTCGGGTTTACACAAAATTCCTCAGTCAGCCATTTTCCCACAACCTGCTATGCATGCTAAATTCTTAGGAACATACCTAAACTTTGCCATAGGTACTTATCTCTGCTATATGTCGTACTTCCAGTCGATCCACTTGCACATACCATTATATACAATGTCCCAGACGCTATTAACATTCTCAGTGCCATACATTGACCATCTATATAACAACCATGACATGCAAGACCCACGATCTTCTACACAATGTTCAAAACACTCTTCACAATCTCCCAGAGCTGTGCCTATTCCATTCTCATAATATTAAGACGTCACTCATGCCTTGGTGGACATGGTTAATGGGGATAATCTTGTGGAGGCTATGGTTCCGCCACTACGCCCATGCAAAAGTAGCAGGGACATTAGGGTCGAGTGTGCACCGGGTACGTCCCCGCAACATACCAGCAGTCGTTGCAGGTCAGAAGGCATTGTCCCCCGAATGACATTGGCTATCGTCAATGTCATGCCGGGGATTAGTTTGGTACCGGGCAGCGATGCTGCAGACCAACGGTCGTCTTAATTTACGACCTCCATGCGCGGTCATCAAGATTTTCCCGCGCGAGGGCGTTTCCCGTGTAAACTTTCCCGCGAAAACTTCTTTTTTCCCGCTTGCGGGTTGGCGGTTTTCTTCTACCATTTCCATGAACATTCGACCGCTTTAAAAGCTCCTATGTCAGAGGATCGCAGAACAGTTCGGACCCTCCTACGACGCCCTGATTATTGCTCCGTCAGCCGCGACGATCGCCGGCATACGCATTGCGAACCACTTCAATCCTTTAATCGGACAGACCCCAGTTACTATTTTCACCTTATATACAAGTTCCATTAAATGAATGAAATATTAAATAAAAATCTGGTCATCTGTGCGACTAAATAGTGAACCAATTCGTACACATGATCACACTGAGTTTTTCTTTGCCTCCTTGTGTCTTTGTTCTAATGAAGTCGCTGTAAGTCAAAACACGATAGACACAGTATTTTGAAATAATTGGGGAGAAGGTATCCGCCGTCTTAAGACATCGAATATCGTACTTTACAGCGAGGTATAACTCTGACAACACCCTCTTGTACTTTTTTACGTCGAGTGAACGTCCGTGAAGGAATCTCCTGCTAAAAGCTTAGCCTTCACTGTCACAGAAGTAAGACGCCTCGCTGTAACATGTCCTGTTTACCATCAAACGTTCAACGATTCTGCACGAAGAGATTCCTCTACGAAAAATTTCTCCAGACAGCTATGGAAATAAATCGCTTCACACGATGCGCTGCATTTACTATCTTCCGTGCAACGATCTCCTGCAAGGGGATATCCCATAAAAAATTTACTATATCTGGTTACACACATAAGATCGTTCGCTATGGTACCCTGTTCCCTCTCAAGCTGCAACGATTCCCTGTAAACACCATCATCCCTGAAAACGAGCATTCTCTTAACTCTCCGCAGTCTACTGTCAACTAGAATTCGATCTATCGAACGTGATTCTCATTCATAAAGCATAGCTGATTTCCTTTCAGTTTAATTTTCCAAAATTTTGGATCGGATAGAAAGTTTTCTCGGCTTCTAAGGTCGAAGGAAAATTCAATTAAATTTTCTTTGCATCTCTGAGGTAGTTTATACACCGTTTTGGTTGACCACATTTTTGCATTTTCTAGGTAAGACTATAATGATGTCACTGCAGAATTTCTGTTCCTTCGGGGGAAAAATTGTGGCATGTAATTACTGGCTACAGGTGCACGTTGATAGGCAACAGAATGTAGGATAGAGAGTTTGAGTAGAGTTTCTTAATAGGTTCTTGACTATGAGCTAATACAACTTGAAGCACAAAGAGTTATCTTGTCGGCTGCGGTCATGTAATAATTACTCAAGGCTGGAAACGATTGTACCACCTCGTCTGATGCTTCGTAGAGTTTTTCCCGCGTTAATTGTATTGTTGTTCAGAGGTGCACATGCAGTTCAGAGTAATTACTGACACCACGTTGTGCCACTGTTGGGGACGATCTCGTTTGCAATCCGTGCTAGGTGGTTTGATGAGGATGTTCGTGAGATTTATGAGTTTGATTTCGGTAAATGTACAGGGGAATATGAAACAGCCTTCTGTCGTGTTTGGTATGATGAAAAATTGGGATTGTATATTGCCCCGTGGTTGAGGATTGTCGAAAGTCGTTAATGGCAGCCGAGTGTCTTGTTCTTACAGTTGGGGTAAAAGAGGATTGATATACCAACTTGATAGGCTGTTTAGCATCTATTCAGTTTCGAATATTATTCCTGCGATTATTTTAACATGGAGTTCGAGGAAATTTATATTTTCATGTATTTTGAGAAGTTTATTACATTATTAGGTTATCGATGAAATTGCTAAATTCATTTTCCTCTCACAGTTGACGCAAGGAATATCGTATAATCTTTAGAAGTTAACATTTGCATACATCGTGTTAAAATCTGCAATAGCTACTTTTAATCCTGTGACACCAATGTTACTCTAGATGCCAAAATCAGCTGAAAATTTGAAGTCGTCAAAATGTCAGGTCAAAAGTTGCCTCGTCTCATTAACATTCATATCGTTCACAGCTTCACGCATCGATTAGTAAGATTTTTATATTTCAATTTTCAACTTGACATACTAGAAGGAACGCCTTTCACCGGAACATCTATTTTCGCTCCGAATAAAATAAAATTAACTTCATTCGCAATATAATATCCGCAAAAATCACCCGGTTTCGAAGAGCAATTTAATTAATTTCTCCCGGTTCTAATTTAATAATATATCTTAAAATAGAAGACACGAGAAATATAATAATTCGATACAGATTCCAATGGGAATCTCTTGGCTCGACATTTGGCCATTTTTCGCATAAGAATTTATGCAGAGGAATGTCATTGAAAATGGCGAAAAAATGAGAAAGAAGATAAAAATAGCGCTTACGTTTATGCCAAGTATACGCATAGTTAACGATTAACGCTGATTAAATTTCCCCTTATCGAGACTTAAACTTTATTTCCTCTAGAGCTACATACACCAGGTCTCTTGCGAGCTGTACACACAACTGGCTGCGTAACTGCCAACCCGGTTACCTCGATTCCACGAGATTACACCGAAATCCATTTAAGTTCCACTTACCATTGACAATGTGGGCCTGCCGATATCGAAGAGAGGTTCATTGGCCGAAGACTAACGCAAAAGACCATGAATAATTATGCCGGGTATGTTTACGTTAGGGCGACGTAGCACGTTCGAAGGCTGTGCATTTAAAGATAATTATATAATTAGTTTAGTCCACGCAGACGCATGGGATTCCAGGCTGTGACTCTTATTACCGAGTCTGGATAAACTCGCGAATAACTGCATAAATAATGCCTCTTCCGGCGACGTATCGGCGTAATTTAATAGAAACCGGCATAAAGTGGCCGAGTAGATTATCTCACCATGACAAATTCTTCGCGAAAATTCGAAAACCGCTTAAATGTCGTTCCGCGAAAATCCTCACGTTACATACGATCTGGGATTTCCGTATTTTGAACGAGCCTTCGGAAAAACGTATTTAGACTAATTTTCGGTGATTTACTAGAATTTTGATAGTTAATTAATTATTTGCTAATTTTGATATGTCTGAGTGTGAGTTTGATAAGTCTGAGCCACTGGTATTTTTTAAAACAAAATCTCATTGGAGTTCTTTAGCAGAAGTCATCGTAGACACTCGGGATAATGTGCCAAATAAATTCAGGACACTATTTGCGAAGATTTAGGAATGTCAAAGTAATATTTTCGAAAATCGTAAATATTAAATCAGAATTTACGAAGATTTAGCAACGTCGAAACAATATACGCAAAAACCTGTCAGCGCTGGTGTAAAGTTCGCGAAAATTTGGCAATATGGGGACAGCGACCTCGGAAATCGAATCGAAGAACAATGGATCTATTCCGGACCTAGAAATGCTACCTCAAAAGCGGGAGATTTATACCGCCCGACGAACATTCATCGTCTTCCTAAGATCGTTTTATTTTGACTCGACGCATTAGGATTGCCAATTTCGTTCGTATGCTCATGAACGACAAATCCGTTATTGTCTCGGCTTGTTAAAATTCCCTCGAAGAAAACGACGCAGCTCAAACCCCGTCCCGTTCACAGAGCCGACACGCATTGTTAATCCAGTTCAAAATTCCATTACGATGCAGCCGGAAAATCCGAGGTGTTTGATAAAACTTCCATGGCATGTGCCGCTGTCCTCTGCACACTTTTTATTTATTGACTAACTCGTAACCAGATTATAACTAATATTTCAACTTTGGTGCGTAGCTCTTGGCTTGGCATCGTTCCCCAAAAATTGTTATTTAGAGGACAAAACCAATTACCAGGCCATACCACGTGGAAGCGGCATCTAGACCCGACAAGCGCCCTAGTGGTATAGCCTGCTGGCGTTATTTGTAGCAAAGATGCCCTAATTCAACTTGGAGCGACAGAAACTGAATCGAAGCTTCTGACACTTTATCAAATTTCGTGTCTTACAAAATGGGTTTCGGGTCGGTATACCGAAACTTTACTGCCGCAACGTAAAGATATTTTATTTCAACGAACTCTAATGTTACTAAGTTACCATAGAAATAGGGAGTTAACGCGATCAAGATAATATCGCGGCGCGCTAGAACGACATCGCGTTTAATCAAAGGACCGACCTGCATACGCGAAGTACTCTCGTGTACTAGACACCTTCATGTCCAGCACCCTCTCGATCGGGTCTAGCACATTCCAGCTACTGCCGACCACGCCATGTCTTATACGTATTCCAAGATAGTCGAACGTACCGCTGAAACAACCAGAATCAACCCGAGGGTCCCTAGCGAGGCTTTGCAGCAGGTCACGAAGCTGTTCCGCAGCCACATCGGGGAGAAACCAATTAAGGTATCATCCCCAGGGGTCTGACCGTAGGCACGATATGCAATGTACGACTGCAAGACCAATACTCCAGTCGTGCACGCGAAGGTGCCAAGGATGACCAGGGCCGACAGACCCTTGTATTGATACCAGGTGAAACACCAACCCAACGACTACCCCAGAAACAATGCATGACGAGATTGACAGTGGCTGAAATTAGTGTCGGAGACGAGCCGTGAGGATGACTTACGGAACATGGAATTGTCGAGTACACGGGATTACGTCGCGTATGCCTGTCAGGGCTTAAGGTAGATCGGGATTGTCGCAGGAAAAATTGTGTCCTCTCTGGTAAACGAGAAGGAATATAGAATGGATATATTCGCTCCAAGTTGGGTAGGTTACCTTTGTACAGATAACGCGCACATATGGGTCCTAGCATAGGGATCTATCTTAAAACAATTTATAACTACTTAGACCTAAACGCACGCATCCCTTGTCGTCCAACGACGTCTTCTGAATGAAATATTGAATGACTTGAAAAACCTGAATACCTAAAGGGAAAATGTATATACCTGCAAGGAAACGGAATAGCAGGGGAAAGAAAATATCAGTGAAAAAAATAGAAACCGTAAAGGTTTACCAATTGGAAGGAACAATTCACCGATGAAACAAAAGCAACACATCGACGAGACAGAAACAATCATTCGTTGTAATAAAGCCGAACTCAGGATAACAAACAAACGATGAAAAATTTCAGATATAAATATAAGTAGAATCTAAAGGAAAAGTTCTATTATTATATTACACGAGGGTGGGGGTTGGTGCATAGGTGGAGTGGACATTGTCCATCGGCTAGTCCGAAGATCTCATTCGACGACCACCATCCACTTCCACCTCACCTGCAACCCACCCTAATGCCCCTCCATACACACGTCCGACCCCCTCTTTGAAATCTTAGAAGTTACCACGAAAAAGTCAAAAGGACAAATGAACCCGAGTTCAAACCAAAGAATTCAGATAATGAACCTGTAAAGGAAATATGTACATTAGACCTGAAAGAGAACTGATTAGTAAGGGGAACGATGAGACATAAAAATAAAAACGTCGATATTAGATAGAAACGAGAAAAAACTGTAATAAAAATGACTTTCTAAAGCCACGTCGCCCACCTCTGACCGTCGGGAACGTCGCCAGAGCCCGGTGATGCTCCGGAAGTGTCTGGTCCTGACGCCGGGGTGTCCGGTCAGAGCACCACCCGGCAAAGGACTGAACAGTCGCACGGTTCCCCTTTACACAAGACCCCTATTTCGGTGTACGAAATAGGCCGAAAATTTCCGAACTTTCTCGTTTTCATTTATTATTACTTCCGCGTAATGATAGCCAATAATTTTTTAATTTTTCCACTTTTATTATAAATTTACGTTATGGATAACATGTTATTAAGCATATCAATTTGTTATTAACAATCATTGCAATAATTTATAAACTTTTTCTAAATTATAGGTACATTTTAACACAAGTACCGTGTATATACAAATAATTACCGATAATTTATTAACATCTTCATCTTTGTTTTACGTTTACGTTGCGAGCAATTTGATATTAGTAATAAATTTCATAATTTTTAGGTGTTTCATATACTAAGACTTCGCTCCCACCTCGATATGATAAATTATAATTTGCAATTGTTTTTCCGTTTGGCAAACCTCAGTGTTTGCACATCAGTAGCTATTTCGTCAGCATGTTAGATCTCTAAGAACGTTGTTGGTTAATCATCTCGAAAGAAAATTTGTCGTACAGATCGTTAAATAAGGTGTTTGCTCCGCAAGTATAGAGATGACCGAGGTTTATGATAGCTTAAGCTACCTAACGATCGAAATCTAAATAGGATTTTGAAACGTTGAGGAATGCCTGCAGGTGTTAACTTAGATCTGCTCTTAGGACTTGTCGGTGTGCTCGCTGTCCGCATCGAGGCTCATAAAGACTGGGATAGCAATCGTAAATACCAGAAGCCTAAATATTACGTAGATAAATGGTGAACGATTGTTGAGTTGATATTTCTATTGACTTTCGATGGGGCTACCTTGTCACGGAATCTTCTCAGAGAAACCTTTAAAGTATCCTCTTGGAAATAGAATTTATTCATTTTTATTCAAAAATTTAATTTTAATTAATAATTGCTCCATCCAAAATTTAGGAAGCTTATCTCACTTATAGACACGTTTGTGCTCTTCTATTAAAAAATTACTGCCAATATTCTTATTACAATCACGTATTCAACCGTCTTCTCATTCAAGAAACAGATTCCATTCGAGGGATTAAGGATTCAAAAATTTCACACGTGATTAAAGTGTGCACTGCTGTCACCTTGCAGGTTAGATTATGCAGTTTCCCACAATCCGACGAATTAAAAAGGCCTGATTTGGGGAAACGATCGATTCGGTCGTTGTCGAAGTATAATACAGAGGCAGGAACCATTTATGCGCATAATGTTTAACTTTGAAGTATGCCGGTGGGCAGGTGCGTTGAAAAATTGAATTGGAATTGCGAAATCGATGGTTCGCCGTTTTTATTTCAAGCTTATGCCAAAACCCTCGAATTCGAGGATAAATTACTCGCATCCGTACACGGAGCAGTCTCTTCATTTCGATAATATATTTCAGCGCATTTGTAACGAAATCCTCGATTTATGCGACTGTGCTCGAAAATTTTGCAAATTTATCGAACTGCAGCACACGTACACCTCCGCTTCCATTGTTGTGAAAATAGATCAAATTGTTTTAATCGGCATTTCGTCATTGTGTAATCCTTCATCACTTTATGCATATTATTTTAATTATCATAAATATTAATACAGTACAGTCGCAATATTCAAATTCATAGTAGAATATTCGTTAATGAGTTGTGTAAGTGGAGATAATAATTTTCTCATTGCTCGACATTTCCCTTTTGTATTTTCTGTTACTTTGTAATAACTCTTGCGATGCTCTTAACTGTTTTAATTATTTTGCAATAATTTCACGACCCTTATTCACCGGGATATCTCAGCTGTTTTTCAAATGTTCTCATCTTAGAGCACCTTAACTATTTTAATCACTTCGTTTAAATATTCCCATCGAAATAATTATTTCAAATAATCACCAGTCTAAAATCTACCATCAAAAAGGATAGAACCAAGGTTTAGTTAAACGAAATCAAATATAACAGATTAATAATAAAAATATGCACATAATCAATAATAATAGTATGAAAAACATTTATAAAGCAACAAGAAGAAACATGATATTACTAAGTACAGTACTTTGCAATATATTATCGCAGAGTGTATTTATCCTTGATACATAAAGTAATTCCTCCCAGGGGCTAGTATCTCATCAGCACTCGTGCTATACGTAAAAATAACACAATTTCCAAGCATCCATCTCACGAAAAAGAAAATATAAAATCGAACCTCCTACATTCTTCCACGCTATTAAATTATGCAACTTTATCTGCTTCGAATAATTCTTTCCAAGCCCACCTCATTCAACCGTTCGGACATGTAGCAGCGAGTGTCCAAAGGTTTAGAAATTCCTCCAGAAGCCCGTCGCCATTCTCATTTTAATGAAGTTACACCGTGTCTGAATGGTCTCTGTACCCCATTGATACCATTCCCTCCTGGACCTCGCAACCTCCGTGATGCAAATCGCGCGATTGTCTGGGGTGGCAGAGCGAATCGGTATCTTCAGCGGGCAATGCCGTTCAAATCGACTGATGCATATGTGTATGAGGCCGCTGTAATAATGTCGTAATTTTTGAGATGAAAATACCCGGCAACGTGATAAATATGGATAAGGGTAGCGCCGCGGTACCGCTTCGCGACTCGTAAAATTATCTTAAATTGAAAAGAGCGTTTCGCACGCTGACCAGTTTAATTACGATTATAATCTCGTTTTGTCCCGTGGTTGTATAGTTGCACATTCTTACCGCGAATTGTTGTTATAACAAGTGTCTTCCCATACATGAGAGTCGTAGGAATTGATACCTGGAATGTAGCTGATATTTAATACTCCGTGATGGGAATTTTGATTGGTTTTGGTGAAAAAGGAGATTCGAATATTCCTTTTGCGCCCGCATTATCGAATACACTTTGAAATTTTTGATGAACTCGATTTGGAAGGTCTTGTTAATCCTACATTGCTAGTAATTTGCAGCTTTGTTTAAATACAGTGTCATATTAACTTTCTGTTTTAGATCAAGATTCATTTGAAACTGTTACAATTCCTTGCTTGTGTAGTCGAATATAATACTGCAGAGACGATTTGGGTGATAGTGTACACTTAATGTTTAACTACAAGGGACCGAGCTGAGGGTACTACGGAGATAGAATGAAATTTATACCGAGTATCTGGGTTATTTTCATCTCTTCCCTGCATTTTCCCTACTTTCTAATATCTTTTTACGAAAACCTTCAAAGTCTCGAATATCAAGAGTGATTAGATATACTTCCATTTCGCTTGCGCGAATTTTAGGTGTATAATTTCATAGCAGCGTGACAGCTAATGAAAAATTCGCAGGTGGCTGACTTATTCCGATTGCTTCTAAGTCGGTACTAATATTCGGATTTATTCAATAATTCTTTTCGTTCCCGGCATGCGAATACCTTCGCATAAATTTATTGTCACGAAAGTTCACCATTTTTATTCAACCGTGGAAGCTGTCCTAATATAAAAACCGCCCTCCATCCACCACGAGAAATATTCAAAACGCCGTAACCGATTATATCATCGCGACATAATCGCTTTCAGGACTACCAATATCGTAAATGAATACTCGAAAGTGGGACTCCAAGGGACCCAGGGGATCTTCCTGGTAGTTTCGAATATATTAATACCACGAATGAAATGCTCCTAACTAACTGAAGTATATTTGCTTATATTTCTTCATACAACACGTTAGTGTAGTACACCGTCAATCGTCAATTTCATGGTTAATCCTCTTGTGACAGGTGGAGTACTCGAGTAACATTCTATTGGATCTCCATATCGCCGCGTGTCTTGAAAATTGTATCAGATTTTTGAAATTCATATTTCTCTTATGCGGGATGGCCACTGAAGAACTCAATGGCTTCGAAAACTCATAACTCGTTCATTTTCGATGATTTTTATTTCCTTCTGCGGCGAGTACAAAGTCGTGGTCTTTCTACGGATGTCTTTCGCACGTTTACTGTAAAAATCTTTCAATTAAATTTCCAAATGGTAGGAAATTACTTTTCTTTCATATTTTACATCTGCTCCTCAATGGCCACCTTCTACATCATTTAAAGCAGATCGTAATAGCTTTTCTCTCGCGAGCAAGGAAAATTCCACTCATTACGAGCTAACGGTTTTGCAGCTTGCTCGTTGAACCCTCTTAGGAATTAATTTTAAAGAAACTTGCGTAAAAATGGAAGAGACATTATTTTCATTCATGGGCCAAGAAAAATTAAAAATCTTTATTTTCATCTAAATTTGTAACTCGTTTCAGTCGCTTCTTCCCTACTCCAAGCCTTCACTTTACCTTAGCCGTACATCATTCGAGAAAAATTATAATTGTATTGATCACTTGTAAACCCGATATTATAAAATGTGCTATATTTTATGTTTAATTTAATTTAATATATCAAACATTTATTATGTGATAAGTGTATCGTACATCTCTAAAAGTAGGAAACAAACGAGTATAGGAGGGTAAAATTCTTTGAATCCAAGGGAAAAGATTATAGATCAGTCCATCGCGTGAATGATAGTAAGGAAGGCGCGGCGAAAGTAGTCCAGAGCTTTCGATCTCAGGCGCTATGTTGCAACGCAGGGTTTCATCGAACGCGAAATACAGAGAATAATCTAGCAACCCGGTAACATGTGGTTTCTTTTTCGTTTTATGTACCGTGAGTCGACATGCGAACACGTGGTGGAGACGTGTCCGCTAGGAACAAAACACGTGACGATTAGATAACAGGAATTAGAACCGTCCCGAAACGGACAACGCAAGCGATGCACGTTTCGTTTAATCAGAAACACTGCGTGCTTCGTATTCAGATAACCAGCAGATGAAACCTGAGTTTGTGCCGTTGTTACAGATTCTGCGTCATAACGTAGTACGGGGCGAAGAGGACACCGCGACGAATATTCATCTACGTCATCCTAGGTTGGTTGGCAGCGGCCTGCATCAGTCTACCCCCCTGTAGATCATGAGGAACGAGCATACTACCGAGACCGGCGCCACCATGTGTACTGTGTCCCAGAACTCCTACTATCAGAGCTACCCCACGCTTGGGAGCTTCCACATACCACCCGTCGTTATGATTCAGGTGAAGCATCGTTGAGTTTACGTGGACGTCGATACTGTATGTATGAGGGCATAAACTTGAGCGTTTGAGATGGTCAGACTTGGAACTAGTCTTCAGTGGATGTGGACCATATGTAGTCTTGGGTTCAAGAGTTCGGTAGACTTTATCTATGCATCACGGTCGAGTAGCACAGATAGTTCGTGAGGAAGGGCATGGTTAATTCTCTGTACACACAGTGCTGTGTTTGGTCTGAACACCTTGGCTTCAACGCTCGAAGTTATGAGATTTGGGATTGGTGATCGCTCAGTGGATATGGACCAAGTAAGAGTTAAATTAAATTTGTAAATATCTTGCTTCATGCATACGAATCATTTAATTATTTAGTAATTCATACGTATATAAAGATAGAAGAATGGAAGAAGTGATTGTACCGAAAAAGTAATTCGTATGCTCTTACCTATACCCAGATATAAGTATGTAAACTTTCAAAATTTTTTAAAATCTTTTTCACTGGGAAAACCACTATAGTTACAAGGGAGTAGCATTAATAGGAAACATTAAATGACGATACTCCAACGCAGCAGAGAGTAATTGGAGAAATTCCCCGATCCTAAGACGAGGCACGAGGTGGCTTGAAATTCGATTAAGTTGTAGGTATTAAGGTATTCTTAATTAGAAATTTAGGTTGGATCTACCGGAACTCGAGAGCGTTCTTAAATGCGGTTTTAAAAGTGCTCCGGAATCTCGTGCTCCTGGCGATTTCAATTTCAACTATTCTTCGAGAAAACCGGTATGCCTGGCCGTTATCGAGGAAACAATTTGCAGGGAATTTAAATTATCCATGTTTTCCCGATCACGTTTACCGAATAAAGCTCACTCGTATTATCACACTTTTATCATAGTATATATCGCATATATTAATAGATAATCCCAATTATCAGCATTCCGACTACCATTTCTATTAATATGACTAATTCCCATGTATAACATTAAAGTCCTATAGAGGTCTCGATTACCTTATTTTTGTAATCAGTAAGAAAAATTGGAACAAGCAAATCAGATATAAAGACCAACTTTCGTATATTTTATTAGAATCTCGTACTCGAATTTTATGAATAATAAGAATAATTTCGAAAGTGCAAATTATGTTGAGCGATTCTAAAATATTACAACGGTCCTAAATATTTTACTTCTGCAAATAGTGGAGTCGAAAAGTATATATGAAAAGCTCTAACAGTAATTTTGACAAAATCACTTCCAGTATCAGTAACTATTTTAATCGTTAATAATATTTGAAAAATATAAATACAGATATTATCGATGGTAATGGTTATTATAAAATTAATGAAATATCGATAACGTATTTTCACATATCAGACTAATGGTTCTACAGTAGAGAATGCTTATTACTCTTACGGGATCGTATCTAAAGGTGCTCCTGGTTCCATGCGGGTAATAAATCGTGCAGCTTACTAAATTAATCGAGACGCCGGCACTGTACAGCGATTAGGGCGTCATCGAGATTTAATGGTATATCGTCTGACAACGAACTTAATTATCTCGATTTAACAGAACTAGATTAGTGTGCTAGAGAGTCTTTTGCCCTGCCGAGTGTATTGTCTATGTGGTATCGGGAGTGATGATTAGAATTTCTAACTTGCGACAACACTGGACTCATGATGCTCGTAAGTCAACCACCCCATGTTAGGAGCAGCCGAAGCTGGTTCGACCGCAATAGCTTCATCATCGATTCGAGGGAAAAGAAATCTATTCGACATTTATTCTACTTGACAAAAATAAATTTAACCCCTACAAGCAGCACAGGGTATACCAATGTAAACACTATTACACATATTGGATTAATCTAATCGCTGTTCATCTATGTTCTACACCAATTCTAGAATGATCAATGGAGAGAGCAATTGTCGCCGGAGACACGGCATATGTCAATACATAGCTGAATATAGCTACCAATAGACCACTGTAGCCGTTGGAGTAATTTATTCACTGGCGACTTAAATTCCATAGCAATTCTAGAATGATCAATGGATACATCAGTTATAGCTGGATATATCAACAATTGACAATACAGTTCTGAGTATAATCATCGACGCTGTACTACAAACATTGTATCAACCTATTCTATGACGATCTATGTTATATTGCAATTCAGGAATGAAAATTGGACAGAACCATTGTCGCTATGTACGATGCGAATTGAAAATACATATCTGAGTATAGCAATCTATACAATACTATAGCCGTTGGATTAAAACGTTCACTGATGATTTTAACTCCATAGCAAGTCTAAAATGATCAATGAATAGATCAAGTGTCAGTAGTGACATTGAGAAATGACAATACATTACTGAGTGTAGCCATCTACACATTAATATAGCCATTGAGTAAATCAGTTCTCTGATCAACTACGTCCTCCTGCAATTGTAGAATGATCAACGGATGGAGAAATTGTCGCCGGAGACCCTGACATTTGTCAATACAGTAATAAGTATAGCCATTAATAGAGCACTGTACCCGTTTGATTAACCTGTTCACTGGTGATTTAAATTCTATAGCGATTCCAGAATGACAAAAGGAGATCCATTATCGCCCGAGATATTAACAATTGACAAAACAGTATTGAGGGCAGCCATTATCATGGTACTGTTGCCGTTGGAAGAATTTGCTCTCTTATGACTTAAATTCCACCACAATTCTAGAATAATCAATGTATACATCTGTTATGACTAGTGACATTTATAATTAGCAGTACGGTACCCAGTATATCCACAAACAGAGCACTCTTGCCGTTTGAATAATCTATTCATTGATGGTTTAAATTCTATAGCGATTCTAGAATGGCAAAAGACAGATCCGTCATCCCTCGAGATGTTAACATTTCACAACGCAGTACAGAGTGCAACCATCATCAATGTACCGTAGCCGTTGGATTAATTGGCCGACAGATGATTTATATTCCACAGCAATTCTAGAATGACCAGTGTATAGATCAATTCTGATTAGAGGTATTTACAATTGGCAGTACAGTACTTAATAGATCCGCCAACAGAGCACTGTAGCCGTTGGATTGACCTGTTTACTGATGATTTAAATTCTATAGCAATTCTAGAACGATCAATGGATACATCAAATATCGGTAGTGACATTTACAAACGAAAACGCAATACCTTGTGTAGCTATCTACACATTACTATGGTCATTGAATTAATCTGATTCTCTGATCATCTAATTTCATCAGCAATTGTAGAATGATCAATGCACAGAGCAGTTGTTGCTGTGGACATCGACATATGTCAATACAGTACTAACTACATGCGCCAAAAGTCCATTGTGGCCGTTATATTAATCTGTTCGATGATGAATGAAATTCTATATCAATTCTGGAATGATCCAAGCAGAAACCAATCATAGCTGGAGGGATAAGCAAGTGACAATTGAGTGCAGAGTACAGCCATCAAAGCAGTACTACAGTCATTGGATTAATCTCCTCAATGATCAGGCAAATGCTTCAACAATTTTTGAATGATCAAGAGATTCATGAATTATTGCCAGAGAAGTTAACAACTGACAACACAGTAATGCGAATAGCCATCAACACAGCACTACAGCTATTGTATTAAGCTATTCACGGATCACTTAAATTCTACGACAAGTCGAGAATCATCTATGTATAGACCAAATATCGCTAGAGATATTGACAATTGGAAATACAGTACTGAGTATCATCATCTAAACAGTGCAATTGCTACTCGATTAATCAATTCACTGATGATCTGAATTCTATACCATTTCCAGAATGCCCAATGGATGCAATTATCGCTACATATGTTGACATTCGCCAATACAGTTCTGTTTGTGGCCTTATAAACAGCACTATAGCAATTAGATTAATCAATTCACTGAACATGTAAATTTTTTAGCGATTTTGGAATGTTCAAAGGATTTATCAGTGGCCGCTGGAGATATTAATTACGGACATCACAGTACTGAGTACGGCCATCAACACAGTACTATTGCTATTGTATTAACCTCATCACTGATCATATAAATTCCATAGAAATTCTAGAATGATTTATGTATAGATGAACTAACGCTAGAGACATTGGTAGATGATAATGCAGTTCTGAGTATAGCCATATAACCCGTGCTATAGCTACGGGATTAATTAACTCACTGATGATTTGAAAAATATATCAATTCAGGGATGATCAAGGGGTTTATGAAATATTGCTTGAGACATTGAAGATGGACATTACAATTCTATTTATAGTGCTATAGGCAGTACTATAGCCATTGGCTTAATCTTTTCGCTAACCATGCTTATTCTAAAGCAATTCTGGAATGATCAATGGATTAATTAATTATTGTTAGAGATGTTTACAGTTGGCAATAGAGTACTGAGTATAGCTATCAGCACAGTACGGTAATCAATGTATTTATCTATTCACTGATAATTTAAGTTCTCTAGCAGCACTAGAATTATTAAAAGATTCATCAATTATCACTAAAGATGTTCACATTTGGCAATACAGTACTGAGTATAGCCATCAAACCATTAGTATAGAAATTGGATTTATACATAGGTTGATGAATTAAATTCATTTGCAGTTTTTGAACGATCAACTACGCTGCAGATATTTACGATAAACAATACAGTACAAAATATAGCAATCTATACGGTACTATAGACATTGTATTAATTTATTCACGGATCACCAAAATTCTATATCCATTCTGGAACAAGCAATGCATAGATCAATTGTCGCTAGAGATATTGACTACTGATAATACGGTACTAAGTGCAGCCATCAACACAGTACAGTAGCCGTCGTTTCAATCTGTTCACTGCTGATTTACATTTCATAGGAATACTAGAATGATCATTGCTTTAATCAATTATAGCTAGAGTTATTAACAATTGACAACGCACTACGGCGTATAGCCATCATCACAGTTATTCAACCATCGTATTAACCTGTCCTGTGATCATCCATTTTATATTGCAGATTTAGAGTCATCAATGGATAGAACAATTACCGCTAGAGATAAACTGGATTATTTTATTCACTGACGATTTAAATTCCGTAGCAATTCTAGACAGACAAAAGGAAGATTAATTATCGCTCGAGATAGGAAGCATTGGCAATACCGTAGAGCGTACAGCCATCATCACAGTACTGTAGCCGTTGGGGTAATTTGTTCACTGGTAATTTAAATTCCACAACAAATATAGAATAATCAATGTATGCAAAAGTTATGACTAGAGATATTCACAATCGACGGTATGATACTTAGTACATCCACTTAGAGAGCACTTCAAACGTTGGATTAATATGTTCACTGATTATTTACACAGTATAGCAATTCTTGAGTGATTAATAGATAGATCAAATATCGGTAGTGGTGTTGACAAATGACAGTACAGTACTGAGTGTATCCTTCTATATAATACTATGGTTATCGAATTAGTCTGTTCGCAGAACATCTAAGTTCTTCAGCAGTATGGCCACCAACGGTGCACTGTAGCCGTTTGATTATTCTGTTCACTAATGACCTTAATTATACAGCAATTCTAGAATGATAAAAGAAAGATCTATTATCGCTTGAGAGAGTAAGCATTGCCAACGCAGGACAGAGTACAGCAATTAACACAGAACTGAGTAACAAGTACCGTACCGTCAATTGTAACTATCTCCAGCCATAATTGTTCTAAACATTGATTATTCTGCAATTTGACTGCGATGATGAATGCACGCAGTGCTGTATTGCCAACTGTCAATATCTGTTATGATAATTAATCTATCCATTGATCATTCTAGAACTGGTGTAGAACTCAGGTGATCAACGAACAGATTAATCCAATTGATGAAGTACTGCTTAGATTGCTATACTCAGTAGTGTGTTAACATACGTCAATGCCCCAAACGATAATTGCTCTATCCATTGATCATTCTATAAGTGCTGAAGAACATAAATGATCAGCAAACATAATTATTCAATTCCTACAGTACCGTGGTAATGGATGTACTCAGTACTGTTTTCTCAATTGTTAATGCCTCGAGCGATAATTGATAATCCTTTCGTTATTCTAGAATTGCTATAGAATTTAAATCAACAGTGAACAGATTATTCCAACGGCAGCAGTGCTCTGTTCGTGGATATACTGAGTACCGTACTTCAATTATAAATATCTCTAGCCGTAACTGATCTATTCATTGGTTATTGCTGAATTGCGATGGAATTTAAGTCATCAGTGAATATATCAATCCATCGGCTATAAATCAGTGTTGATGGCTATATTTGGTACTCTATTGTCATCTGTCAATGTCTCTAGCGACAGTTGTTCAATCCATTGATGGTTCTACAATTGCTGAAGATCTTAGATGATCAGCGTATAGATTTATACAATACATATAAAACTGTGTAGATTGCTATACTCAGTACTGTGTTGACATTTGTCAACATCTCTATCGATATTTGATGTATCCATTGATCATTATAGAATTGGTGTAGAGTTTATATCATCCGTGGACAGACTAATCCCATGGCTACACTGGTTTGTTGGTGGACGTAATAAGTACCGCACTGTCAATTGTAAATGTCTCTAGACATAACTTATCTACACATTGATTATTCCAAAATTGCTGTAGAATTTGTCATCATTGAACAAATTAATCCAGCGACTACAGTACTGTGACGATGAATGTACTCGGTAATGTATTGTAAATAGTCAATATCTCTATCAATGATTTATACATTTATTGACTATTCTTGAGATGCTATGGTGTGTTGATGCCCAGTTGATGGATTAATCCAATGACTACAGAATTGTATAGATGGCTACACCCAGTACTCTATTGTCATTTGTCAATATTCCTAGCGATAATTGGCGAATACATTGATTACTCTTGAATTGCAATATAATATAGGTCAACGGAGAATATTTTAACATAATGCCGTAGAACTGTGTTGATGGCTATACTTAGCAGTGTATTGTCAACTGTTAATATCTCCAGCTATAATTGGTTTAACCCTTGATCATTCTAGATTTGCTGCAGAATATAACTCACCAGTGAATAGATTCATACAATAGCTATAGGACTGTGTTGACGACTGTACTCAGTGCCCTATTGCCAATTGTAAATATCTCTCGCCATAATTGATCCATTCAGCGATCATTCTAGGATAGCAATATAACTGAGATCATCTTAGAATAGGTTGATGCACTGGCTGTAATACTGCGTTGATGACTGTACTCAGTAGTGTATTGTCAACTGTTAATATTTCCAACTACAACTGATTTATACTTCGATCATTCTAGAATTGCTATAGAATTTCAGTAATCTGTGAACAGATTAATACAACGGCTACAGTACTGTGTTGATGGCTGTACTCTGTACTGTATTGTCAAATATCATTATCTCCAGCGATAATAGATGCACATCTTCATCATTCAAGACACGGCAAAGAATTTACATAATCAGCGAATCGATTAATCAAATATCTATGGTATTGTTTATAAGGCTAAAAGCAGAACTGTATTGTAAACCGCCAATAACTGTAGCAGTAATTGATCTATCCATTAACCTTATTTGAATTTCTTTACAATTTACATGATCAGTTAATACAGTTATCCAATGGCAATAGTACTGTTTTGATGGCCGTACTCAGTACTGTATTGTCAAACGTTCATATCTCCAGAGATTATTGATGTATCCATTGACGATTCTCGTACTGCTGTGGAATGTATATGATCAGTGATTAGGTGAATACAACTGCTGTAGTACTGTGCTGATGACAGTTCCCAGTTCTATGATTTCAACTGTTAACATTTCCAGCGATAACATACGTATACAGAAAAGCATTGTTAAGTGTCAATATCCGTAGCGATTATTGATCAATACAGTGATCATCTTTGAGCTTCGTTAGAATTTACATGGTGAGTGAATAGATTAATCCAACGGCTACAGTACTTTGCTGATGACTGTACTCTGTATTGTATTGTCAATTATAGATATCTCTAGCCATAATTAGTCTATGCATTGGTAACTATAGAATTGCTGTGGAATTTAAATCATCAGTGAATAGATCAATACATCGGTTATAGTTCAGTGTTGAGGGCCATAGACAGTATCGTATTGACATTGGTCGATGCCTCTAGCGACAATTGTTCTACCCATTGATCATTCTACAAGTGCTGCACAACTTAGATGATCTGCGGAACAGATTTATTGAATGGCGGTACTATTGTGTAGATAGCTACACTAAGTATTGTATTTTCGATTGTCAATACCTTTAGCGTTAAATGATCAATCCAATGATCCTTCTAGAAGAGCAATATAATATAGATCATCTTAGAATAGAGTGATACAGTGGCAGCAGTACTGGGTTGGTGGCTATTCTCAGTACTGTTTCTTCAATTGCTAATATCTCGAGCAATAATTGATCTGGCTTTGGCATTCTAGAATTTCTATAGAATTTATAACGTCAGTGAATGGATTCATCCAACTGTCATAGTACTGTGTAGATGACTGCACTCTGTGCTGTATTGTTAATTGTCAATACCTCTAGCCGTAATTAATCTATCCATTGATCATTCTAGATTTGGTGTAGAACAAAACTGTATTGTTAATTGTTAATATGGCCAAATTTAACTGATTTATACTTTGATCATTCTAGAACTGTCATGGAATTTAAATCATCAGTGAAACGATCAATCCAACGGCTACAGTGCTTTGTTGGTATATGTACTATATACCGTAATGTCAATCATAAGTATCTCTAGCCATAACTGAACTAACACTCATTATTCTAGAATTGCTGTGGAATTCAAATAATCTGTGAGCAAACTAATGTAACGAATACACTAATCTGACGATGGCTGTACTCAGTACTGTTTTGACAAATGTAAATATTTTGAGCGATAACTGACTTTTCTTTTGTAATTCTAGAATTGCTACAGAATTAAATCATAAGTGATTAGGTTAATCCAATGGCTACAGTGCCCTGTTGCTGAGTGTACTAAGTACCGTGCTGTCAATTGTAAATATCTATGGCCATAACTGATCTATTCATTGGTTATTATAGAATTGGGAACTTATGTCATCAGTGAATACATCAATCCATCGGCTAAAGTCCTGTGTTGATGGCTACTCTCAGTACTCTATTGTCAACTGTTAATATCTCCAGCTACTACTGATTTATATTTTATTATTCTAGAACTGATATAGAATATAAATCATGAGCGAAGTGGTTAATGCAACTGCTACAGTACTCTGTTAGTTCCTGTTCTCTGTACTTTATTAACAATGCTTACTATCCCGAGCGATATATGACCTTCCTCTTTACATTCTAGTGTTGCCAGAGAATTGAAATCATCGGTGGAGAATTGATTCATCCAACGGCTACAGTTCTCTGTTGATGACTGCACGCAGTGCTGTATTGTCAATTGTTAATATCTCTAATGATAATGAATCTATCTATTAGTCAGTCTAGAATTGGTGTAGATCTTGGACAATCAGCGAATAGACTAATCCAGTGGACATAGTACTGTTTAGATTGCTATACTCAATGCTGTATTTTCAATTGCCTATATCCAGAGCGTAGTCCAGCGTTGTCGCAAGTTAGAAATTCTAATCATCACTCCCGATACCCCTTAGACAATACAATAGGCAGGTCATAAGACTGTCTACCACATAAATCAAGTTTCGATAAATAGACATAATTAAGTTCGTTGTCACCCGGTTTACCATTAAATCACGATAGACCCCTAATCGCGGTACAGCGTCGGCGTCTCTATTAATTTAGTAAGACGTACGATTTACCACCCCGCATAGAACCGGGAGCACTTTTAGATACGACCCCGTAACAGTAATTAGTATTTTCTGCGCTAGAACCACTAGCCTGATATGTGTAAATACGATATCGATATTTCATTAATTATATAATAATTATTATCATCGTTAATATTTCCATTTATATTTTTAAAATATTATTAATGATTAAAATAATTACTATGATACTGGAGGTGATTTTGTCAAGATTACTGTTAGAGCATTTCATATATACTTTTCGACTCCACTATTTGCAGAAATAAAATATTTAGGATCGTTGTAATATTTTAGAATCGATTTCCACAATTTGCTATTTCTTATTTATTCTTATTATTCACAAAAATGAAATACGGTTTTCTAATGAAATATACGAAAGTTGGTCATTATGACTGATTTCCTTGTTCCAATTTTCCTTACTAATTACAAAAATAAGATAATCGGGACCTCTGTAGGGATTGAATGGAATAACTGTGAATTAGTCATACTAACTTAAATGTTAGTCGGAATGCTGATAATTGGGATTAGGTATTAAAATGTTCGATATATATTATGATAAAAATGTGATAATACGAGAGAGCTTACATCGCTACAAATTATTTCCTCGATATCAGCCGGGTATTCCGGGTTTCTCGAAGAATAATTGAAATTAAAATCGCCAGGGACACGGGAATCCGGAGCACCCTTAAAACCGAATTTAAGAACAGTTCTCGACTACCGGTAGATCCAATCTGAACCTCTAATTAAGAATACTTTAAAACCTACAACTGAATCGAATTTCAAGCCACCTTATACCTCGTCTTAGGGCCAAGGAACATCTCCAATTACACTCTGCTGTGTTTAAGTATCGTCATTTAATGTTTCTTGTTAATGCAACTCCCTTGTAATTTTCGTGATATTCCCAGTGAAAAAGATTAAAAGAAATTTAGAAAATTTAGATAATTATATCTGATTTTAAGTAAATGGTGTTAAATTTCTAGCTATTTCGATTCACGCATACGAATATACTTTTTCGGCACAAACACTTCCGCAATTTCTCAATTTCTATATATATACAAGTAATAAAGAAATTAAGTAATTCATATGCATGAAGCAAAATATTTGGAAATTTAATTTAACTCTAACTTGGTCCACATCCACTGAACGATCACCAATCCCAAATCTTATAACTTCGAACGTTGAAGCCTAGTTGTTCAGACCAAGAACAGCACTGAGTGCACAGAGAATTAACCATGCTCTTCCTCACGAACTGTCTGCGCTACTCGATCATGATGCATAGATAAAGTCTACCGAACTCTTAAACCCAAGCCTATATATGGTCCTCACCCACTGATTACTAGTTCCAAGTCTGACCATCTCAAACGTTCAAGTTTATGCCCTCATACCTACTGTAACGTCTTCCACGTAAACTCAACGATGCTTCACCTGAATCATAACGTCGAGTGGTATGTAGAAACTCCCAAACGCGGGGTGGCTCTGATAGTAGGAGTTCTGGGACACAGTACACATCGTCGCGCCGGTCTCGGCAGTATGCGCGTTCTTCACGGTCAACAGGGGAGGCAGACTGATGCAGGCCGCCGCCAACCTAGCAAGGATGACATAGATGAACATTCGTCGCGGTGTCCTCTTCACCCCGTACTTCAGCGGCTTCGCTATTGCGCAGAATCTGTAACAACGACACAAGTTCATGTTTCATCCGCTCGTTAGCAGGAAACGAAGCTCGCTGTGCTTCTGATTATACGGAAGGTGCATCGCTTGCGTTATCTGCTACGGGACAGTTCTCATTCCTGTTATCTAATCGTCGCGTGCTTCGTTCCTAGCGGACACGACTCCACCATGATTTCGCATGTCGACTCACGGTACGTAAAGCGAAAAAGAAAATACATGTTACCGGGATGCTAGATTACTCTCTGCATTTCGCGTTCGATGAAACCCTGCGTTGCAACGTAGCACCTGGTATCGAAAGCTCTAGGCTATCTTCGCTTCGCCTTCGTTGCTATCATTCACGTGATGGAACAGATCTATAACTTTTTTCCTTGGATTCAAAGAAATATCCACTGGTATACTCCTTTATTTCCTGTTCTTAGAGATGTACGATACACTTGTCATGAAATATAAATTTTATATTTTAAATTAAATTAAAAATATGATATAGTACATTCGATAATATCGGGTATATAAGTGATCGACACAATTATAATTTTTCTCGAATCAAGTACGGAAAAGTTAAATGGAAAACTTGGAGTAGGGTTGGGGCGACTGAAACGAGTTACAAATTTAGATGGAAATAAGGAGTCTTAATTTTCTTGGCCCATGAATGAAATTAAAATCTTTTCCATTTTTGCGCAAGTTTCCTTAAAATTTATTCCTAAGAAGGTTCAGCAAGCAAGCTGCAAAAGCATTAGCTTATAATAAATGGAATTTTTCTTGCTCGCGGGAGAAGAAAGATTGCGATCTGCTTTAAATGATGTACAAGGTGGCCATTGAGGAGCAGATATAAGATATAAAACAAAAGTAATTCCTTATCATTTGGAAATATAATTGAAAGATTTTTACAGTGAACGTGCGGAAGACATCCGTCGAATGACCACGACTTTGTACTCGCCGCAGAAGGAAATAAAAGTCGTCGAAAATGAACGTGGATTGAGTTTTTCAAACACTTCAGGTTTTCAGTGTCCATCCTGTATGAGAGAAATATGAATTTTGAAAATGTGATAGAATTTTCAAGACCCCCTGCGAAATAGAGAACTAATAGTATGTAATTCGCGTACTCTACCTCTCACAAGAGGATTAAACAAGAAATTAACGAGTGATGGTGTACTACACTGACGTATTGTCAGAAGAAATATAAGTTGAAATTTTTCAGTTAGTTAAGAGCTTCTCATGCACAGTATTAATATATTCGAAACTGCCACGAAGAACCCCGGGGACCCTTATTGTCATACTTTCGAGCATTCTGTTTACGATATTCGAAGTCCAGAATGCGATTATGTCGCGAATGAAATAATCGGCTGCGACGTTTTGAATATTCCTGGCGATGGGTGGAGGGGGGTCACGGTTTTAAAATTAGGACAGCTTCCACGGTTGAATAAGAATGGAGAATTATAGTGACAATATATTTAAGCGATGGTATTCGAATG
>NW_016922283.1:1664996-1686615 GCF_001483705.2 Eufriesea mexicana | reverse complement strand
ATGCCGAGAGCGAACGGCAACAATTGAATGAATCCGAGTTATGCCTGACTTTATGTCGCAACGAAGAGAACAATAGAATCGGAAACACGATTGAATTTTATGGAAGTCACCTGCCAGACGCAAGATGCTATAAAAGGAATGGCAATTTGACAGACCATTTTGTCATTGTCTATCAGAGATGAGCCGCTGATTCATAAATATTCCGCTTTGATCGTGGCATATCTCACTTGAAATGAAATAAATATTATTGGTGCCAGTGATAAAAATCGAAATAGATCAGCCATCTGCGAATTTTTCATTAGCTGTCACGCTGCACTGAAATTATACACCTAAAACTCGCGCAAGCGAAATGGAAGTATATCTAACCACTATCGATATTCGAGGCTTCGAAGGTTTTCATAACTAAATATTAAAAAATAGAGAAAATGAAGGAAAGGGATGAGAGTGACACAGAAACTCGGGTTAAACTTCATTCCAACTCCATAGCATCGCTATAAATATTTATACAATCTTTATGAACGTGATGGACGAGAGTATTTCGTTAATATTATTTCAGATGTGTCAGAATTACTAATACGCAATATTCGTAACGATTCCGAGTATTCCGTTGATTCCAGGCAATTATTATTGAATGACAATCAATTCGTGGCTAGTTCCGAGCATCATATCAGAAATTGATTTTAAATAGTGGAAAATTGGACGAAACACTCTCGTCTAAGCTTGCAGAGACGCTCGAGTAACCTGATCGATTACTACAATCCGAAATCGGATTATTCAATTAGACCGGGTAATTGGGTTCCGCGTGACACGATCGATGGGGAAACTCAATTTCGCAGGGAGTTCCTGGTCACGGGGGCTACAATCATGCAGAGATTGTGGATGCTGGTAGTGCAACTGAGTACATAGAAGTTAACCCAAGGGTAGCACATCAAATTGCAGAAGGACTAATTACCAGAGATCTCGTACAGCAACGCCTTCGGCATTGCAAGGAGAGCGACATAGAGATCACAAACTGCCAGGCTAACCAACAGATAGTTGCACGGCCTTCGCAGATTCTTAACAAGGAGTACGGCGATGCCGACCAGAATGTTTCCGATCACAGTGCAGTGGATGATGTTGCCGAGCACCAAAGTGATAGGTACTGCCTGCGAGAAGACGAAATCGATCAACTGTACTTCCATTTTCTTTTACATTGACGGACGAATTGCATTTTTCCCTGTCCTTCTCGGTTTCTGGGAATTATTAAAGAGAATTAAATAAACACGTACGAATGGCTTTAAAGTGTTGCATCTTTCAATGTTTGTAACGCGGCTAAAAGATCCAAGCAAAAGCGCAAATCTACGAAGCCTGGTATAGAAAGTCAAAATGGAAAAACATAAATTTAGAGAACGTAAGGCTAGAGAAAAATTTCTAGCTGGAAATGACTCCGAGATTATTATGTAGAAACATAGTTACTTGAACCATTATTTCACTACACATTATTAATAATTAATTCTTCATATTCTATTTTCTGTGACAAGGAAAGGGATAATTAACTTGGCAAAGGTGAAATAGGGATATTAAACTAATCCGCAGTAAAAGCGGTAGTAAATTATTACGTAAAGTTAGCATTATTATCGCAAGCTTTACGAAAGTCATCGAGGGTCCGAAGGGCAGGTTAGTTGGAAGAACCCTGGGGGATGCGTCGAGCCCTTAGCACAACCATATTTGGTCATGTTGGGGGAAGTATTGTAAAATGGACGAAAGAATATTGAAGGACGAGGACGTTATAAGTGAGGGGGCTTTCGGGTTGAGAGGTGTCGATTTGAGTGTTGCTAAGTCAATGGAGGGTTGTAATAGATGAGTTATTTGCTGCTAATAATTGTGAGTTGCTAACAATTGAGATTTGTAACAGGAGAGTAGCTGTAAATGTGTAGGTTGAGCGATGTGATAAATTATAACAGCTCGTACCTATATCGTTACTCACATACTCCATCACTGTCAAATTATTGTTGAATAAAAATATACACCTTCGCCCAAATCGTCTCTACAGTATTACATTCGACTAAACCAGTAAAGAATTGTAACAATTTCAAATGAATCTGCATCTAAGGGAGAAAATTAATATGACATTGCGTTTAAATCAAAGCTGCAAATTGCTAGCGATGAAGGATTAATACGATCTTCCATATCGAGTTCAGCAAAAATTTCAAATTGTATTCGACAATGCAGACGCAAGAAGAACATTCGAATTTCCTTTTTCACCAAAACAAATCAAAATTCCCGTCACGGAGAATTAAATATCAGCTACAATGCAGATAGCAATTCCTATAACTCGCATGTATGGGAAGAAACTCGTTGTAACAGCGATTCGTTATGTGAAGGTGCAACCATACAGCCACAGGCTAAACGAGATTATAACCGTAATTATACTGGCCAGCGTGCGAAACGCGCTGTTCAATTTAAGGTGATTTTACGCGTAGCGACGCGATGCCGCGGCGCTACTCATATTTATATTTATAATGTTCCTGGGTATTTTCATCGCAAAAATTACGACGTAATTACAGTGGCCTCGTGCACACATGTATCACTGGTTTTAAACGCTATTGTTAGAAAATCGCGCGATTTGCGTCACGGGGGTTGCGAGATCATAGTGGGTGTGGTATCAATGGGGAACAGAGACCATTGAAGCGGAAGTAACTTCATTAAAATGAAAATACGGACGGGCTTCCGGTGGAATTTCTGAATTTTTGTACCCCCGCTGCTACATATCCGAAGGGGTGAATGAGGTGGTCTTGAAAGGAATTATGCGAGGCATATAAAGTGGCATAATCTATTAGCGGGGAAGTACGTAGGAGTTTCTGTTATTCTTATTCTCTTTCGTAAGATGGATACTTGGAAATTGTGTTATTGTTATGTGTAACACGAGTAGCTGCGGAGATACCACGCTCTGGGAGAAATATCTTGGTGTATCAAGGATAAATAATACATTCTGAGATAATAAAATGCAAAGAACTACACTTAATAGTAGCATGTTTCATCTACTTGTCTTATATATCCCTTTCATACGATTATTTCTGATTGCATGCATATTTTTATTATTAGTCTGTTATATTTGATTGCATTTAACAAAAACTTGGCTTTATCCTTTTTGATGATGGAATGTAGACAGATGATTACTTAAAATAATTATTTCGATGGGAATATGTAAACGAGGTGATTAAAATAAATAAGGTTCTCTAAGATAAGAACATTTTAAAAGCAGGTAAGAAATCCTGGTGAATAAGGATCGTGAAATTATTGCAAAATAATTAAAACAATTAAAAGCTTCGCAAGAGTAATTACAAAGTCACAGAAAATAAAACTGAGAAATGAAAAAACAATTAGAAAGCTATTAGCTGCGCTTACACAACTCATTAACGAATATTCTACTTTGAAAGTGAATATTGCGAATATACTGTACTAATGTCTATGAAAAATAAAATAATATCCATAAAATGATAAAGGAGAACACAATGACGAAATGGCGATTGAATCAATTTGATATATTTCCACAATAATGGAAGGGGAGTAGCACGCGTGCTGCAGTTCGGTAAATTTGCCAAACTTTCGGGCACATTCGTATGATTCTAGTGTTCCGGCACAAATTCGCAGAAATATTTTATCGAAATGAAGAGACTGCACGGTGTACACGTGCGAGTAATCTATCCTCGATTTCGAGGTTTTGGCAAAAACTCGTTATAAACACGGCGAGCCATCGATTCCGCTATTCCTATCCAATTTCCAGCGCACCTGTCCACCGCCATACTTCGAAGTCAGGCATAATCCACATAATCGTAGAAAACTACATAATCTAACTCGCAGTGTGATAGGAGTGCACATTTTAATCGCGTGCGAAATTTTTCAACCCATAGCATCTCGAACATGAATCTGTATCTTGAATATCCTTTAAAAATTGGTACTCCGAAGTAACGAAGTTCTGAGGATCCACGTGGATTTAAAATGGTGTTAGAAAAGAATTGGGACTATTCTTTAAACACCGACATCGTGAAATTGTGAAACAATAAAATTCCGCCAGTCCACGCGAATTTAAAGTTACGCGAAATCAAAAATAGCTATAATTCTGAAATAACGAATTTCTGTAGGTATACATCGATCAACGTGTTATTTTTAACAATAGTTTAATCTTCCGCGAGCAACAGACTTGCCGTTCTAATAAGAAGTTCTGTTTGTTTGTAAGAAACGTCCGATGGATCGCGGGTGTTCATGTAAACGGCGTATAACATTTCTATAGGTATATAAGAATAGTCGTGGTATCAACAGATATTTGGAAACTAAAGAACGGAGAATGTTCGTAGAGGTAAACGATGGAAAGAAAGGAAAATGTGGCGAGTTCCTAAGGATTATTATAAATAGCTAAGTTTCTCAGAAGTTTTAAACCCTTTTAACGAGAGAACTTTTACATTCCTTGTAATTCCACATTTACCATATCTCCGACGCCATAATGTCTCATAATAATCCGATTCCTTCCTCGTAATAAACTTGGTAGCACGTTTGAATGAAAAGAATCAAGAAGCAAAGGAAGGAAAACCATATCTCCCAAAATATTCGCGAAAATAAACTAACCTGAGAGGCGATCAAAGTAAGGTAAGTGCATCCCGTGTTAGTATGCAGTGAAAACGTATTACGAGTCTCTATCTAACAAGTCAGGTTACCAACGTCATGCTTTCTATTTAAAATTCTCCTGATATCAAGAAACATTATTCGATATTTTCAACCTCAAAGCTGTGGGGCCTTGAACTCTTGATTGGTACCTTAACTTTCATTATAAAGCGATAGTTTCGTAGGATTAAATTCCGAATTTCCTGTAAAATACAAATTAGATATTTGTCGTTAATAAAATGATGAATTAATTATTCCGCACGTCGACTTTGTGATACCGTGATCTCTTCATCGGTGCAGATAAATTCTATTTCTAAAGGATATTTTAAACGTTCCTCTGAGAAGAATTCACGACAAAGTGGCACGATCAAATGTCAAACGAAAGATCAACTCAACACTCGATCACCATTTCTCCATATACCATTTACGCATCTAATGCTTACGATTGCTATCTCAGACTTTCGAGCCTCGACTCGCAGCTGTGTTGACAGCGAGAACACCGACAAGTCCTAATAGTAGACCTTTGTTAATACATGTAGGCGTCCCTTAACGTTTCAAAGTACCATCTAAGTTTCGATCGTAAGGTAGCTTAAACAATCATAAACCTCGTTCATCCCTGTACTTACGGAGCAAACACCTTAGTCAACGATCTGTACAATTTTTTCTCGTTCTTAAGTCTTGCGGGTTATTCAAGATTTCCCCTTTTCATGTCTTCAGGTTTTTCAAGTAATTCAAGATTTCATTCAGAAGATGTCTTTGGACGACGAGGGATCCGTGCGTTTAGATCTAAGCAGTTATAAGTAGTTATAAGATAGTTTCCTAGGCTAAGACCCAAATGTGCGCGTTATCTGTACAAATGTAAGCTACCCAATTTGGAACAAATATATCCATTCTATATTCCTCCACGTTTATCAGAGTGAACAAAATTGTACTCGCGATGGTCGCGATCGTTCTTTAGTACCGACGAGCCTACGCGACGTACCCTCGCCTACTCGACAATCCTATGTTCTGTAAGTCACCCTCACGGCTCGCCTCCGACAATCATTTCAGCCACTGTCAATCTCGACATGCATCGTTTCTGGGCTAGTCGTCAGGTTGGTGTTTCACCTGTCATCAATACGCGGATCTGTCGGCCCTGGTCGTCCGTGGCACCTTCGCGTGCACGACTGCGGTATGAGCCCTGCAGCCGCACATTGCGTATTGTACATACGGTCAGACACCATGGGATGATTCTTTAATTGGTTTCTCCCCCATGTCGCAGGGGAACGGCTGCGTGACCTGCTGCAAGGACCCGCATGGGAACCTCGGGTTGTTTCTGGGTGCTTCATCGGATCGTTGAGCTATCCTGGAAGACGTGCAAGCAATGGCGAGTTCGGTAATGGCAGAAATGGGTTAGGCCCTATCGGGAGGGTGGTAGGTCTTTCGAATAATCGCGAACACATTCGGGCGCGCCGCGATATTTAACTTGTTCGCGTTCATACCCAATTTTTATGGGAACATAGTAACGTCAGAGTCTGTTGAAATAAATATCTTTGCGCTGCAGCAGTAAAGTTTTAGTATACCGACCCGAAACCCTTTCTGTAAGACACGAAATTTAATAAAGTGTCAGTAGCATCGATTCAATTTCTTTCGCTCCAAGTTAAATTAGGTTACCTTTGCTACAGATAGCTCCAGCAGGCTGCGCCACTAGGGCGCATGTCGGGTCTCGATGCGTAGCTATCTCCACGTAGCAAGATCTGGCAATTGGCATCGTTTTCCAAAGAATAGATTTTGAGGAACGATACCAAGCTAATGGCTACGCAACAAAGTTGAAATATTAGTTATAAGCTAGTTACGAACTAGTTATTACTTAAAAAGTTTGCAGAGAACAGTGAAACGTGCCGTGGAATTTCTATCGAACGCCTCGGGTTCTCCGGCTGTATCGTAATGGAATTTTGAACTGCATTAAGAATGCGCGTCAAGTTGAAAATTTAAATATACAAAACTTACTAATCAATGCGAGAAGCTGTGATCGGTATGAATATTAGTGAGACGAGACTACTTTTGACCTGACATTTTGATGTCTTCAAATTTTCAGATGATACCTTTGCAATCTAGGGTAACATTGGTGTCGCGGTATTAATAATAATTATCGCAGACCTTAACACGGTGCATGCAAATATTAACTTCTAAAGAATATACGGCATTCCCTACATCAACGAGAAAATACGTTAAGCAATTTCATCGATAACTTAATAATGATATAAACTTCTCAAAATAAATAAAAATATAAATTTGCACGAATTGCAAGTTGAAATACACGCAGAATTAATTTTCGAAACTGAACAGAAGCTAAACTGTCCATCCATTTGATTCCTCTTTTACCCTAATTTTAAGAGAAAGACACTCAGCTGCCATTCACGTCCTTCGACAACACTCAGCCACGGTGTACATTTATCCATAATTTTCTGTCATACCAAACACGACAGAAGGCTGTCTCATAGGCCTCTGTACATTTACCGAAACCAACCTCATATATCTGACGAAATCCTCATCTAACCATCTAGCACGAAACGCAAACGGAATCGACTACTACAGTGGCAAAAAGTGAGGCCATTAATTACACTGCACTGTCCGTGCACCTCTGAACAACAATCCAATTAACCCAGGAAAAACACTACGAAACATTGGACGACAAGGTCCAATCGTTTCCAACTACGCGTAATTGCTCCATGAGCTCAGATGACATGTTAACACTATGCGGTGCAAGTCGCACTAGATCATAGTCAGGAATATATTAAGAAATTCTACTCAAACTATTTGTCCTATATTCTTTTACCTAGAAATGTACACGTGTAACCAGTAACCACTTGTCACAAATTTTCCCTGGTAATCACAGAGATTCTGCAGTGGCAACATAATAGTCTTTCCCAGAAAATGCCATATGGTGGTCAACCAAAACTGTGTATAATCTTCCTCAGAGATGCAAAGAAAATTTGTTTCACTTTTCTGTCGCTATTGAAAGTCGAGAAAACTGTCTCCCCGATCCAAAAGATTTGGAAAGTTAAACTGAAATGAAACTAGCTCTGCTTTATCATGTAGGATAGACTGAGTACTACTTGGCAGTAGACTGCGGAGAGTTAAAAGTTTGCTCGTTTTCAAGGATGAAGATGTTAACAGGGAATCGCTGCAGCTTGAGAGGAAACAGCGTACCGTAGAGAACAATCTCATGTGTGTTACCTGGTAGAGCAAATTTTTGATGGGAAACCCTCTTGCAAGGGATCGTCGCACGGAAGAGAGTAGATAGAGTACATCGTGTGGAAGTGATTTATTCCTGTAGCTGTGTGGAGAAAAATTTCGGAGGAAAATGTCTTTGTGCAGGATCGTTGAACGTTGGAGAGTAAACAGGACACGCTACAGCGAAGCGTCTTTCTTCTATGATCGTGAAGGGGAAATGTTTAACAGGACATTCCTATATAGAAGGTTACTCGATGTAGAGAAGAACAACAGGGTACTGTGAGAGTTGTACCTCGCTGAAAAGCACATTATTGTAAGTTTTAAGACGACGGATTCCTTCTCCCCAAATATTTCAGGATACTGTGTCCTTCGTGTTTTGATTTATAGCGACTTCATTGAAACAAAGAAACAAAGATACAAAGAATGTTTCATGGTAATCATGCGTACGAATTGGTCAACGATTTAGTCGCACAGGTAACAAATTTTTTGATTTAATATTTCATTCCTTTAACGAAAATTGTATACACAATGAACCAAGTAACCAGGGACTGTCCGATTAAGAGATTATCTCGATTAGTCATGTCCACCTTGGCAAGAGTGAAGTCTTAATGCTATGACAATGGAATCGGTATAGCTCTCAGAGAATGCGAAGAGTGTTTGGAACTCTGTGTAGAAGATCATGGCTCTTGCATGTCATGGATGTTATGCAGATGGTCAAAGTATGGCTCTGAGAGAATGTGAAGAGCGTTTAGGACATTGTGTAGAATGACACGGGTATGAGGGTCGACTGGAAGAACTACCTATGGCAGAGGTATGCACCTATGGCAAAGGTATGTTCATAGAATTTAGAGGGCATGGCACCATGTGGGAAACTGACTGACTGAGGAATTTTGAGTAAACGTAAGAAAACGAACCCAGTGAGATAGATTGATAATTAAAATGACAAGGAATGAATGCATGGGGGTATATAGGGTGCGAAAGAATTGTGCATAAGGGGTGTTTCTGAGCGAGTCTTCAGAGCAGAGAATCAGTCCAGTGAAAGTTCTGAGAATGACATAGTTTAGCTAAAACAAAACCATTATTGTCGCAAAAGAAGAGCCAATGCTTCTCGAACCTCCAACCCTTTACCCACGTGGCATTTAGTGAAGGATAATCCGAATGATACAGAGCTGGATTGTCTTGTCATTGGTTCAGGTCAAAGCGACCAGAGGGTCAGTCTCGAAGACAGTTCCTCTATAGATGCATAACAAACCGTTCTGAAGTCTGTCAAGTGTAAGAGGTCTTGGTATTCGCATACGCCTGTCGACATTAACCTTTTGACTGTCACTGAAGTATTTTAATTGTTCAAATCATATAATGGTATAATAGTAATAAATTGGTACTATAGTAGAGTACTCATATCCAATGGATCGTTCATCCTATTCACGGTGACGGGTGAGGACCGGTGGCGCCTTGGCAACGGTTGACAGTCGGGTAACTGTCAATTTTTATTTAATTATAACAATTTTAAGCAGTTCAATCGCTCCGGTCACCAAAGACCAATCTGGCATCACAGGATAAACCATGTCCTGTCATATATGACCAAGTGGCGGTCAAAGTGTCAACGATTTCTTCGTTTGCGTTCGTTGGACAAGGATAAATGACTCGTTGTGTCAAACAGAGAAGAAGAAGGCACGGAAGAATCGCCTCACCTGTGTTGACGTGTATGGGGAACTTTTTCCGTGAAATCCTCGCGAGGAGACAGTGGTTAGGTCGACAAACCGGGCGCTTTCCGTTGTGATTGCGTCCTTCCCCTCCATACGAGTCTAATCGTCAGTCCGAATGGCCTCCTTCGTAGACGGCTACGCCATACTCCTTCGGTACTTTCGACCATGGGATTCCGTGAAGGCTCTGGCTGTGCACGGGAATCTAATCTCGATTCCACCAGCCACGACCGATTTCAGGCGTTCGTCGTTGCCGCTTGCACGGTCCGGCCATCGCGGCTCTAAAATCATGTTTCACGGTGATGAAATCATGGTCAGCGACCGAATAGGGTGAAGGGGTGTTTAGATGTGTGAAAGGAGGCTCGCGTGATGCCCCTACAGGAAAATGATGTTCCTCCCTTCGTTTGGAACGTCTAAACCGGAATTGGGTTGCAGGCTGGATCTGAACTTCAGATGACTGTAGATGTACTTTAGGAGGATGGGTTTAATAGATGCGATAGCGCCAGTGGAAGTTTCGATTGTTTCGAGATGGTTGATGCTAGGGTGGAAGGTTCGAAGCACCGGGTATACTACTGCGCTCTATAAAATTTGCACGGGTAAAGGTAATAAAGTGCCCGCTCCGCCGTGAGTTTACGAAGGATAGTTGCTCAACATTTTCGATTAAGATTTTAATTTAATCGCAGAAATACTCTGTTTCAGGCGACCTTGTGCGAGACCCTGCGACGGTCATTATGCTCTCCGAAATTGATTTTAGCCGTGCAAATATTTTCGACGAAAGTTGTATTATTCTAATGTATCATATGTACCGATAATTCCAAAAGTAACATTTATTTCGAAACCATGAGAAATTATTCTCTGCCTTTTCTTACAATCGAACGTTCATCATGTACATAGGTATACAATTAATTATTAACTGCATAGAGTAAGAGATACAAAATTTACTTCTGACGTGAATATTCAATGCCAACTGGTACCTCGTTATTAAAATTTATAAAAATTTGGGAAGAAATATTTATTTCAATTTGACCTTTGATCGATTAAGTTGTCTAAAGCCAGGTCTTCATAGCTCGGTTAGAAAATATCATATAGATAACTTAATGAGTGTCAATGCGATTTACGTTCGCCTAATTCGACGTATGGCAGTGTTGATACGTACAACGTTCAAACTAGTTGAAGATAAGTTCACACGCCTGTGTTACTCCTCTATTAGGGGCCTGATTCAGAAGATAGTAGAATCAGGCAGACAATATGGGAAACGACAGCGTAACTAATTCGCTGGTTTAGGTAATTAAGAATCTAATTGCACTATCTGTGCTATCATTAAGGCGCTAACCTGAAGCACTAATGGAAGTATAATTAAGGAGAGATGCGAAAGTAATAAATCATTCGACCATATTGAGCTATTGCATCTCTGTCCGAATTATTCGGATTTCTGGAATTATTCGATACGCGCCGTCTTCGTGGAAGGGAGGAAGGCATTCGATGGATGTTTCAAGGAGGATACGTATTTTGCGTAGGTGCGCCATGCGGGACCGAGCATCCCCGTGAAGACGTAAGCTTGGCAAAGATAAAAATGAAGATTATTCCAGTGTAATGCGATTCGTAATTCGACCAGATTCTTGACATTTAATTGACATAAATTACCAAATCGACTGAAATTAAACGGATTGCTCCATTCGTAAGTTTGCAGATAAATAAATGTCGAGTGACTACTACTTTGTTTACCGAAATATTTGTATAACTCGTTCCCCTTATTTCCTTTGTACTTTCTAATATTTCGAATTTACATTTCCTAATAAAAATTAAATTGCGGATGAATTAAAAATACCTCAAGAATTTATACCTTGTTTTTAAAATCGTCAAATAGTTTTTAGCTAAAGCAGAGAAGGTTTCTAAGATTTTAATATTTCTCAGGTTCCAAAAAGACTGATCTACATTTCATATTTAAATCTTTGAGTCACCTATCCTAAGTCACCCATGTGATTATTTTACCGGAATCAAGTCAGATCTGAGATAAAATAGAAATAACAACAAAGACGATACACTATATTTAAAATTGTCAAATGATATCGTTGAAAACACGCATTGAGAAGATGATATACGACAAAAAGGAATACAATAGAGAGGAAAACTGATTTTCATACATTAATGTGATATGTATACAATTATACATGCCACTATCTTAAGGAAACCAAGTCAGATATGAAACAAAATAAAGGTAACTTAGAAGAAGGTTGTTTACGATTAAAATCCTCAAATGAAATCGTTGAAAACTCGCTTTGAAGAGGCGATATTTGGCAAAAAGAAATTCAATCGCGTGGAAAACTAATTTGCATAAATTATTGTGAGATGTATATACAATTATATATTCCATTACCTTAAGGAAACCATGTCAGACTTGAAATAAAATAGAGATAACTCAGAAGAAGGTGCTTTATAATTAAAATCCCAAAATAATGAAAACTCCCGTTGGTCGATGAAATGCACTCAAAATTTACTTGTTTTCGTGAATTATTTTAGGTAGCTTATCAAAGACTATCATTTGTGTGGAAATTATACCGCGCTTGTACTTCTCGCAATGGAAATTGTACTTGGCAAAGTCTCTAAATGGTATAAACAAGAGACGGCATTCATCGTCGGTCCACAAGTATCCGCTGAAATCATAGTGCACGAGATACTCTGACCTCAAACGCGGTTCGTGGCCGGCCTGCTGTTTCTCTTCCGGCGTGCGTCTGTATTCCGTTCCCTGAATTCCCGTCATGTTATGAGATACATTTCATTGAAGTTATTACGATTAGATCGCCAGGAGGTAATAACCGTTGTTACTGCCGAAGAAATCTAATATTATAAGCGTATGTAGTTTGGAATAACGTTTGCCTCGCTTTTCCAATTCGGCCAACCAAACAGGTGGGTTAAACAGTCAGGGATCTGGCGTACCGTAGGATTCTAGTGTCCTATGCGGGCATTAATTAATGATTTATTTACAGTCTCAATAAATACGGGAATGTTATCAAATAGTTTTTCTGGAGGAGCAAAAACTTCTGCTACAAAGCACAGAAGTTTTGACAAGAAATGTCAAGAAAATGACAGAGGAAACTCGAGCTTGCGTCGACTAGACTCAAAATTGTTCAAACGACTTTTTAAAGCTACGAAATTCTCATAATAGTTCATATATTAACCCTGTTGTATTTACTACATAAATGTAACATGTACTTCAGGAATGTTTTAAAAGTTACAAAATATTATTGTTAAATTTAAATATATCAAACATGATAAAAGGGAAAGAATTTAAAATTGTAGTATTCATGGAAATGAAGTTTACAAATATGTCACAAATTTCAAGTCGCATTAACTCGGAACAATATCAGGGATAACAAAACTAAGAATGACAATGCTCAAAAATTTTGATTACTTCAATTTAGTGATGAAGATAAGATGAGTTACGGTTAAGATTAAAAATTATTCAAATTTTCGGTATTTCAATTTCCAAATATACTCGATGACAGTTTAAGAAACTTCGGATTAGGATTTTTGGAAGATATACGTTTACCTGAGTCAAACGCTTCGTGACAGGTTCCCCCAAGTTCATTCTTCTACCTATCAGCTTCATACATTCTTCTACCTTCCTGATCTAGCGTTAACACCAACACGAACTTGGTAGCATAAGGGATTCTCCAGACTACTGGTCCAGTAGATTTTATGGAAGCACTGGCGTTTCACTACATTGACCGCATTAATTCCGAAATATTCCCATAGCCAAATTCGATCGTTGTCCACTCGACCTTAAATTCATCTGCAATTTAAATGATGCTCCAGACGGCGGAATTCGTAATGGCTATCCGGTGCTATTTTCACGAAATGTAGGGTATGTGCATCAAAAACGGACACCGAATGGAAGCTGAAGTGTAACGGGAATATGTCGCTCCGTGTTTTCCCAGGGTACTGATTAGGTTCGGCTGTTTGCTGCCAAAAGTCTCTAAGGGCAAACTGGCAAGGACCCGCTATGCGAGGCTGTCCAATTGGCATGGAATATTTCTCTGGTTTATTTATTCCCTCCTTTTGCGAAGGGTACAACGATACTGGAATATTCAGACCTAGAAGAGGTGATTCCTCAATGACGTGAATGATTCAGGAAATAGAGATCTTTGGTTGGAATTCTACTTTGGATTGGTTCCGGTAGATTACGTCCATTTCCTGTCATAGCATTTCTTAAATTTCTAGTTACTGATAGTACGAGTGTCGAATATTTGTGAGGCTTTAAAGCTTTTCGGAATTGTCTATTTGTAATTTCATACAATTTTGTAGAGGAGACAGATTGGGGAGCGCATACCTTGGTGATACAGTAGAACAGCTGTCGACATTGCTACGCTTTTGCGAGGATGATAGATATTTGTGTAGGCTGTTAGGCAAATAGGCTAACTAGATGAACTATAGGTAGAAGAACGAAGAAGGGTTTTCGCAAATATGGACAGTGATGAGGGACGTCAAGCAAGAGGAATGAAGTGTGAAATACCTAACGTATCTCTTAGAGTATCTTGGAGTATCTCTTAGAGTATTTCCAAGTTCAGAGCTGTCAGAGTGATTGATAAATTTACATTAATTTTAATAAATCGTTATTTATGTCATAGCAAATTAATTTCTAACAATTTTCGTCTACTAGAAGCTCTTTCTGCTGCATAGAAACGAGGCTTCCACTGATCTGAATGGTTAAAGAAAACAATTACATACTTTCGACGTGTCCCATGAACGTAAACAACAGCGTGCCTTTTACATAATACTATTATAAAGTTATTCCTAACGATGATTAATTCGCGTTAGTGTGCCTGGAAGCAAAAAGTGTCGGAGGCTACGGGTTTCCCTTGAACAAAGGATGAAATATAATTACTGTTTAACGTGCTTAGCAAATTCTGATTCGCACACGGATATATCATCATAAGGTAGGTTCATTCGTTTTTCTTTTACCAGCTTTAAGTTGGTTGCATGTTATCCAGAGAACGTATGATTTTGCCTGATTAATAACCGTACATATTCGATCTTCCTGGTCTTAACGTTATTTAAGTCACAGAAAAGTAAGAAGCAACGGATCTTGAAGATACCTTTTGACACATAAAAGAATGAGAGAAACTCAAGCTCATAAACTGAAGCATCAAATTAATTTCAGCTCTTTACACTTTGTATTATTAAATTTAAGATAATATTAGTTATAATTTATCAACGACCAATTGAAATTGATGCTTTGCTCTTAATATCTACGAAACTGCCATATACATCGCGTCATAGGCAACATGCGGGAGTATTATAGTAAAATATCCCAACGAACGCACCGAGATATCAGTTGCCAATTCGACTCATTCGAAAGGTGCTTGCAAACGGCAAAATTCGCACCGAATTAGTCGCTTTCGAGAAATATCAAACGCGACCCAAGCTTAAGTTACTAACAAACAGATAAAAGGACATCGTGAACAAGCTTCTGGTGCTACTAGCAGCAGCTTAACGTATATCGCTAAACTTCAGCCAAACTTCTTGCAAAAGAGGGATACAGTGCAGTTTAGCGGTCAAAAGTGACGCAGAGTGATAGTCCATTGCAAAGTTCCCAAAAAAATCGTTTACGTCGTGAGTCAGCAACCTAGGTTACTTCTCCGCCGCCTTTTAACCTTGAGAGACATGAGGTTAACCGTGATCGCTAGGAAAATAGGTGTTAGGCGTCGTGACCAGAGATAAAGATCATCATGGACTGCAGTGCACAGCAGAGCGACGAATGTTACCGCCTGCACAGCAGTGAACTGCCTTGCACTCCAGATCGCAGTAGAGCACAGCAGAGAACAGCAGGGAGCGGAATGTTAAAGCCAGCACAGCAGCGACCAGCAGAATACAGCAGAGAACGTCAGAGCGCCGATTGTCATCGCCCGCACAGAACACAACATCTTAGCGCTGCAAATCCCAGCAGAGCACAGCAGAGCATCAAATGCCACAGACAGCACTCTAAGCAACATCTCAGCGTAGCATATTGCAGGAGAGCAGAGCAGAGCAGCGTCTCTTTCCTCCAGCACAGCAGGCAATAGCAGAGCCCTGCAGGACATGGCAGAAAGCGAATGTCACATCCAGCACTGTATGGAACAGCGGAGAACAAATTATAACACCAAATATAACCGCCAGCACAGTGATGAACATCTGCGAGCAGCAGATTGCGGCAAAGCATGGCAGATAGCCCGAACAATACTGACAGCACAGCACAGAGCAGCGCATAGAATGGAGCAGAATTTCACTGCTGGTGGAAAAACCTTAGCGAACAGCACCACCACCATAGTATAACACAGCAGAACGAAGCGGTGCGCTGCAGAGCAGAACGCAGTAAATCACTGAATAGCAGAGAATAGCACCACCTAGGACAGCACAGCAGCGATTGACGCCAGCACCTCAGTTGGTCACGGTAGAGCGTAGCAAAGTGCACCAGATCATAGCAGCGCACAGCAGCACACAACGGGTCGACGAGCAGCAGTGAAAAGCATATATTAGCACTGTATATGTCAACACCGCTCCGAATTGAAACGCCACCGCAGCATAGCGCGTAAGAGCACTGCGGAGCACACTAGTACACCGAATAGCATTGAAAAGCAACGATAAGCACAGCTTTGTACACCACAGTTGCGTATAACGCCCAACTACAGCATCGCGTACCAGCGAGCGTCAGCGCGCAGCAGTGCACAGCAGACCAATGAAGAGGGCCGAGTAGGAGCAACTAGCACAGATTAGCTCTGCTTGGTACAGCAACGCCACGCATGTCAACGCCACCACAGCAGAGAACAGCAGAGCGCAGCAGGGGGCAACAGATCGCAGCAGGGCGCAGCGGAGCATGGCAGATAACGGAAATGTACCCGATAGAAGAGAATAGTACTGCTTAGGACAGAAAAACATCGAACAGTACCGCCATCATAGAGAAGCATAATTGGGCCAAGCAGAACGCGGCAGAGCGCAACCGAGCACAGCAGTGCGCAGCAGAGCGCAGCAGAGAAAAGTGGAGCGCTCAATGGATATGAATATCAAACATTAGGACTGCTTAGGATGTCACCTGACATAATAGCACCATCACCACTACATATGGTGGCAAAGTGCAGCAGAGCGTAGCAGACCATAGCAGAGTACCGTACAGCGCCGTTAATCTTCGAATAGCACAGATTAGCACGAGTTAGGGCAGCAACGCACCCAATAGCACCGCCTCAGGTGTACAGCATAGCTGAGTGGCATGGAGCTCAGCAGAGCAGAGCACAGCGCAGCACAGCGCACCACATAACAGCAAGGCGGTGCAGACCACAGAAGAGTGCCCAATTGCACCGTATAACACAGATTAGAACGGCTTAAGGCAGAACGTGACTGAATTGCCCCGCGGCCAGAGCGGAGAACAACCCAGAGCAGCAGAGTGCAGCAGTGCATAACAGAATACAGCAGCGCACAGCATTGCGTCGAACAGAAATGAGGAGCACAGACTAGTGCAGCCCTGTACAGCATTGCACCGAATTCCACCACCACCGCAGGAGAGCACAACAAGGTACAGCTAAACGCAGCAGGGCATAACAGAGTGTGCCTGAGATCAGCAGAGTACAGAAGAGATCCGAACGGAAGCGAATAGCACTGACTACTACTGCACACGGCAAGTAATGCTAATCTATTCTATACGGCGGTATTTTGAGATCTACTACCCTCTGCTATGATCTGCTGCGCTGTGCTCCGCGATGTATCGGTGAGCAGCGGTGGCGGTACTATTTGGTGCGTTTATGTCCAAAGCAGTGCTAAATAGTACCCTTCGGTGGTATTCTTCCCTCTGCTGTATCCTACTGTGTCTTCCCTTACCTGTGCACTGCTCTACTGCGGTGATGGTGTCATTCGTAGTGGCGATGACCAAGGTAGCCCTACTGTGCGTTATTCGGTGGTGTCCGTCGATCGTTTGTGCTTTGCTGCACCCGAACGCGCTCTGCTGTGTTCTGCTATGGTGACAGTGCCTTTCCATGCGGTGCTGACCTAAGCAATGCTAATTTGTGCTATACGCTGCCTCTCGGAGCTCTACAATGCTCCGTCGTTCTCTGCAGTGCTCTCCTGCGCCTTGTGCTCCGCCGTGGTGGCGGCATTATTCGGTTCAGTACTCTCCTAAGCAGTGCTAATACACGCTATTCAGTGGTATTCGGATGTATACATTTCCCACCTGTGCTCTGCCTCGCGCTGCTCCGCCTTGCAATGCTCTGTCGTGGTAGATGTACTATTGGGTACGGTTCTGTAATAAACAGTACTAGTCCATCCGAATCGGCGGTATTCGCTCTTTACTGTTTCCTGGTGTGCTCTACAGTTCTTGCGGTGCATTTCGGTTCGATGCTGCGTAAAGCCGTGCCTACCTTTCCTATTCGTTGCAATATGGAGCTCAATTATGCACTGTCCTTCAGTGCTTTGCACTGTTGCCATCTACTATGCTCATATGTGGTGGCGATGGTATTCGCAGCTGATCGGCCCTAAGAGGCGCTAAAGTGTGCTATTCTGTGATTATCGTCGCTCCTCTTCGGTCTGGTATGCAGTGCGCATCTCATCCGATTTCTACTCTGGTGTAAATACAACTCCGAGTGATGCTGTCCTAGGCAATGCTAAACTAAGATTTCAGTGCTATTCGGCACTCTTCTCTCCACTGATGTGCTCAGGTGACTTGTGCACCTCTCTGCTATGCCCTATAATGGTGGCGTAGATATTTGGTGTGACGCTGCCCGAAGCAATGCCAATGTTTGCGATACTATGCTACTCGGCACTGAAGTGTACTCTTTTATGCTCTGCTGTGGTCTGCTTCACTTCGCTGCTATATGCTGCGCTCTGTGGTGCTCAGATGTGGTGGCTGCGCTATTCGGAGCGGTGCTGTGTTATGTAGTGGTAATCAATGCTACTCGGCGCTGTTCGCGGCAGTGGTCCGTTACGAAATGTTCTCCTGCGCCCTGCCGCGCTCTGGCATGGTGGCGGTGCTATTAGGTTCTCTGACGTCCGATGCAGTGCAAATATGTGCTATTCGCGACTACGCGGCACTCTCTAGTACTTAGCTCTTCCTGTTGCGCTCTGCTATTATATGGGTGCTATTGCGTACTCTGCTGTCCATAGCTGTGCTAGTCTGTTCTTTTGAGTGCTATTTGATGCCCTGCAACGCTCCGCTTTGACCTGATATCGGCTTGGTGCAATTCGGGGCTGTGCTGTCCGTAACGGTACTAATCTGTACTACCCCATACTATTCAGCGATCAACTGCACGCTTCTGCTCTTTGCTGCCCCTGCTGTGGTGACTTTGCTATTCCGCGCGCAGCACTAATATGTGCTCTTCGACGCTATTCTGCACTTACCTCTACTTCGCCATGCTCTGCAGCGATCTTATAGGATATGCTGCGCAATTTGCAGTTCAGGTGTCGTCCGAGTGATATTCAGTACGGTGCGTACCTTAATAGTGATACTCCGCGCCATCCGTCGAATGTCGGCGCTCTTCTGTGCTCTGCTGCGCTCTTCTGTGCTCTGCTGCGCTCTGATGCGCTCTGCTGTGCTCTGCTGTTGTAGCAGATGTGTTGATTGCAGCGCAGTCATAGCAGTGCTATTGCATTCTACTCGGCACCATTCAGCAATTTGCTATCCTATGAACATTCCCGTGGAGTTCAGCAGCGCTATGCTGCGATCAGTTGCGCAAACTCTGTTCTCTGCTGTGGACGCAGAGCTACTCTGTGCTTTGCGTTGTAGAACGTTTCTAATCTGTGCTATGCTGAACCATTTGGTGCCCTGCTTTGATTTGTTCTGCTCTTGTCTGGAGCACTCTGCTGTCCTTCGCAGTGCAAGCGAAGGCTTTCGGTTCCCTCATTTGATCTGTTGCAATTTGCTGCGCATTGCACTTTTATGAATTTTTATTCAGCAGGGCGCATCACAGAGCACCAGAGCACCAGAACACCAGAGCACCAGAGCACCAGAGATCTCAGAATAGCTCTGAAAAGCGCAGATTAGCATTCTTTAGGGCAGCACAGCACTGAATGTTACCGCAAGCACAGCAGAACCCAACAAACTTCAGCAGAGCCGACTAGAACACAGAAGAGCGACGGGCGGCCGTGAGTATAATAGATAAGTACTGCTCATGACACACCGCATTCGATGCTCTGCTGTGCTCTACTACTTCCTGCAGTGCGTGGATTTTTTTGCGGAGATGTCAGTGTCATTTGACACTCTGCTGCTCTCAGCATTGCCATGACGTTCTCTGCTATGTATGCGGTGATACTCGATGCTCTACTTTCCTCTGCTATGTTGGCGGCGGTTTTCGGCTCTCGGCTTGGTTGGCTGTGTCTCTCGGAGCTTTGCTGTCCTCTGCAGGGCTTTTCTGTTCTCTGCTGCAATGGGTTAGACATTGGAAGGTCTGCTGTGCTCTGCAATGCTCTGCTAATGACTGCTCTGCTGGCGCAGGAGTTCGGTGTTCTGCAGTCTTAAGCTGCATTTCGCTGCGAGGGGATATACTTTGCAGCGCTAGCGTAGACATTCGATTCTCTGCAGTGCCCTGCTGCGGTAGCGGTGCTCTTCGATTAGGTCCCGTCATTAATGGTGCTAATCTGCGGTACTCGCTGCTACTCGGAGCTGTACTATTAGAAGCATTTCGGCAATGAACTTTGCTGTGGTGTGCTTTGCAACGCTCTGTAGCGCATCGCTGGGCTCTGCCATGGTGGCAGTGCCACTCTATGCACGTCACCAATACCACCGGCACAACAGCTAATGGCAGCAGAGCGCAGCAGAGCACACAAGTCCGTCGAATAGCTGCATATAGGAAGGAGTAGCTCTGCTTCGGGCAGCGGCGAACCGACTTGCATCGCTACGGCAGCGCAGTGCAGCCAAGGGTAGTAGAGCGTATCAGAGTGCATCACAGCAGAGCATAGAAGATCCCTAATGGTCACAGCACACGGCCGGTAGTATTCAGTCGCATAGATTATCATTGTTTGGGATGGCACCGCAACGAATAGCCATGTTGCCACGGCAGAGAGCACAGCGGAGCAGAGCACAGATGGGAACATCAGAGAGCAGAACATACCGTCAGAGGACAGCAGAGTACACCAGTGTACTGCAGAGACCAGGACCGCACTGAAGAGCAACGCCACAAGTCCCAAGCACTACAGTTTCCAGCAGAGCGCGGCAGAGCTCCGCATAGTTCTGACTATCACAGGTTGGCCCAGCTTAGGTCAGCACCGCAACGAATTGTGCGACCTCCACAGCAAAGTACTGCAGAGCGAAGCAGAGCACAGCAAAAGGCAGCGTAGCACAGCATAGCGCCGAAAACCACCGAAATGTATAGATTAACTTTGCTTAGGGCAGCACAGATCCGAATAGCAGCGCCAACATAGTTAAGCGCAGGATAGCGCAACGTACCACGGCAGAGGAAAGTGGGACGCTGATAAGCATAGAATAGCACAGCATCCCACTGGTTAGGACACCATCGCACCATATAGCACCTGCCATCACGTCAGAGCACAGCAAAGGGCAACAGGGTCAGAATTACAGAGCAGAGAAGTGTAGAGGCCTGAATAACCTCGAATGGCACACACTGACACTGCTGATGGCAGTACCGACACTACAGCAGAGCGGAGCGCAGTGTAGCAGACAGCATCGGAACACAATAGAGCGCCCAATATCACAGAATAAAACAAATAAGCAATGCTAGTGCAGCACAGCACAGAATACGACCATCACTACGGCAGAGTGCAGCAGAGCACAGCGGAACACAGTAGAGCGTCTAATTCCACCGAATAGGTCATACTAGCACTGCTTCGGACAAAAACGAACCGAATTGCAGCGACACGAAAGGTGATCGGTGCAGCGCGTGGCACAGAGTGCACAGAACATTAAAGCACATCAGATCGACGAATAGATCGGATTATCTCTGCTTTGGACAGAAGCACTCCGAATAAGACAGCCACCACAGCTGACCGATAGTCGGCGATGCTTAGCGCTGCAGAGCGCAAGACACCTCAGAAAAGCGCAGCAGAATGCGGCAGAGTTCTGCAAAGCACAAAAGGGAAGAGCG
>NW_016922283.1:1657556-1664658 GCF_001483705.2 Eufriesea mexicana | reverse complement strand
GAGCGGAACGACGGATTGCACATAGTAGCAAGCAATTAGCGTTGCTTAGGGCAGCAACGGACCGAAGAGCACGGCCACAACAGCTGCCGTATGCAGGGCGGATCACAGAGCAGCCAAGCACAGCGGAGAATAGTCAAGCGCTGAATACCATAGAACAGAACAAAATAGCAATGCCTAGGGCAGTATTGCACAGAATACCACCTGCATCACAGCAGAAATCTGCATAGCGCAGCAGATCGCATCAGAGCCCAATATGGCGCAGAATACCCCAGAATACAAGAGATTAAGGCTGCTTGTGACAGGATTGCACGGAACAGTACAGCCACCACGTGAGCGCACTTCAGATCGTAGCAGAGCATGGCAGGACTCAGCATAGAGCCGCAGAGCGCAGTAGGTATCTGCATATCGCCGAATAGTACTGAAAGCACAGATTAGGTTCACTTTGGACAGCGCAGCTTATAATAGTTCAGCCACGGCAGCTGATGGCAGCAGACCGCTGCAGAGCGCAGCAGTTAGGATCACAGCGCACCTGAGCACAGCCGATCGATGAAAGAATTCATTGGCACGGCTTTAGGCAGGGTCGCACCGAATAGATCCTCCGCCACAGCTGACTGTTGCAGAGAGGTGCACAGCGCGGAAGATCCCAAAAAGGTATAGTAAAGACCCGAATATCACTGAAGAGCACAAAATCCCCCAGATTTGCAGTGCTTTGGGCAGCATTATACAGAAAATAGCGATGAAAGCAGGCGACAGGGGAGTAAAGTAACGCGCACGACTGCCACCGAATAGCACAGGTTAGAACTGGTTACGACAGCACTGCACGGAATAGCACCGCCACGACAGCAGCGCACAACAGAGAACAGCGGAGCGTAGCAGTGTACAGCAAAGGAGAGAGGGGCGTGGAATAGCTACGATTTGCACGGATATGCACGACTGTAGTTAGCACCGGTACGAATATAACCGCCATCACATTGCTGTACAGACGAGATACCAGTAGCACGCTGCAGGGCATAACAGGGTATAGAAGACCACAGAATGGCTCTGAACAGCACAGATTATCATTACTTAGAATGTCACCTCTCCGAACAGCACCGTGACTGTAGCAGAGCACAACCTAGTGCAGCAGAGCGCCTCAGAGCGAAGCAGAGCGCATCAGAGCGCAGTACAGGACAGCGGGTCGTCGTATAGATCACACTATCAGCGCCGTGTACGTAAATGCACCGAATAGCAGCGTCATCCCTGCTGACCGACGCAGCGCGGACAACAGCATAGCAAGTATTGTGCGCGGCTTCGCGATTCGCCCGCTGGCGACCGCGCCGTACACCGAGCTTAATCTCTACACCGACCTTTCGAGACGGATGTCTTTGTACTTCCTAGTGTCACCGCTGCAGGAACGCGTGTTGTAGGTATTGGACACACGGCTTGTAAAAACCCTGCCCTCACTTTTAAAGGATCATTGGTTAAGTTGGAACTAACCTTGCTGGGAGCAGCTCACTTCGTCGAACCTCCTGGTGATCTGGCAGCCTGAAGTCCCGTTACCAGCGGAGGACACGGGGAGGAAGAGCTGCCAGCTTTTGCTCGGTCACAGAAGGATAGCGTTCACCGATGACCCGGCACCGTCACTGTACCCGTCTGCGGATACCACCTGCGATGACGGTCGCAGGTTTCTAACCTTTCCGTGTCGGATGTGGTCCTCCGGTGCCGGCCCTATTAATCAATGCTGGCCTTCTTCTTCATGAGTCCCTAGGGTACTGCTTCCTCCTTATCAGCGATTAGTCCTGTTCGCGGTGAACCCTGCTAGAGCCAATCTTGCGCTTCATTATATTTCTCACCATTCAGCTTCTTCTTCCGGTCGCTCGCCAACGCTCCTGCCAAGTGGCCATGGCATCATCAAAATAACGTCGTTTTGCTTCTGATAAATCATCTGGTCCTCTTGTTTTTTTGTATACCTATGCGCGCATTTCTACCAGCATGTCGATTGTATAAATTACTTGAAGAGCCTTCGTTGATATTGTCCGGTAGCCCTTTGTGATTTGAAGCAGAGACATCCTCAGCGATTTCTCGAGAACCTTCTTTGTCTTCTGCTTCAACAGGTCGCTCCAGCTGTCTAAGGAGTAAGTACGTATCGGGACAAAGAGCCGTCCATAAACAGTGGTTAGAGCTCCATGCCCGAGACCCCAATTTGCGTTGTCCACGTTCGCGAAGCTATTGAGCACACTTTTGCACTTGTGCATTGTTTCCAGCACGTGTTTTTCAATACCCATGCCATTCAGCAGCGAGCTTCTCTTTCACCAGTAGCATCTATGTCTTCTCGGCAAACAGTGATAACCTCTTGCGGCTACACAATGTAGAGACCGTCGTGACCGCTGCTTGTCCATTCCGCAGTAGTTCTTCCCTCGAATTACCACCAACAAATACTATGACATCGGCGTACGCGATTCCATCGCAATGCCTTTCCGCGGACTCGAGTTGCGCCAGCAGGTCATCAAAAGCAAGGTTCAAAAGGCTAGGGCCAAGTATTGACACCTGCGAGCAATCCATTGTTACAGACTTCTCGACAGACTCGTGCTTTCCTGTAAGCTAGAAATTCATGTCCCTGCAATAGGTTTGCGCCAGCTTGTACTAGTTTCGCGCGCTGTTCCTTCGCTTCAGCTCTTGGAGCATGTTAGACCACCACAAGTTAACGAACGTAGCCGAGATATCGATTGCGATCGATAGAACGTATTTCCATTCTCTACTCTCCTTGACTGCTTTTCGGAGCATCACAATTCCGTTCTGTGTCGATTTGTCCGGACGAAATCCGTACTACCGTTCAGAGGATAGTGCAGTGTCGAAGAAAAGTGCAAAAACCCTGTTCGCCATCAGTCGCCGCAGAAGCTTACCTATCATCGAAAGCAAGCTTATCGGTCTGTACGACTTTCGGCTACATCGGACTCGGTAAAGTTCTTTGGGAATGGAAACTACGTTGCCGACTTTCCATCACTTCGGAAAGATTCCCCGATCCTAACAAGCGTCGAAAGGTGTCAGTAGCTTTTGGTGAATAGCATTCCATGCTTCTTGAACTATCTCGGCCCTATTCGGTCGGGGCCGGTGCATTCGCCTCTCCGAGACCCGTGATCGAACAGCTGAGACCTTCGTGCTTGAATTGTGGGCTGCCTGCGATATCTGATGCATCCTTGGAGTCTTCTCGGATCCAGAGTTGCTCGGGCGTGCCTTTTCCCATATCGTCATCTGGAACCAACGCGGCTGTCATCGCCACCGCCGTGGATCGCCAGTTCGAATGGCCACTTCTCTCTTTAGTTTCCCGTGGGCTGTCTTGTACACAATTCTCCGAGGCTCTCTATATCCTTCTTCGGCGACGAACTGGTGCCAGTTTGGGATCTTCCCGTTCTACATAATACTTGAACACTTTTTCCTTATTTAGCGTTAGCGCTGTTTTTCTAACACCGCCGTTGCGTTGTCCTCTGCCCCCTGGCAAGTTCTCCTTCCATTTTGCGCTTTCCTCTAGGTCCGTGTAAGGTCTTGAGTCCATCACGGCTTGGACGTTTCATGCCATTTTGTCTTCTGTATGGCCGAATCGCAGGATCTTGCATGAACCCGCCCTATTTCTGCGACCATGCTCTCGATGTCCTCTTCGCAGTGGATGGTAGTTTCTTCCATGTTCCTAGTCTCCTAAATGATGAATTGCTGGAACGTGTCCCCGTGAATTTCCGGGCGTGGTATCGCGGTGGCAGCGTTGGTGGCGGCCTTTTCCTCTTCCTGGGGTTAAGTCGTGTCTCCAGTATCCGGTTTTCATTGAAGGTTCCGTCCTCGTGAAATCCACATTCGTGTACGAGCGGTTGTGCTTCGGGTGTGGCGAGCATCACGTCGATGTTCAATTTGCCGCGAGTTGCTTCAAACGTTGTGACAGCACACTGCTGTTTCACAACCATCAGGCCGTGCTGAGTAATCAAGCCTTCGAGGGGTTCGCCGCGCTCCTCCAGCGCTCTGTTTAACCGCAAGGGCGACTTTGCATTGGTTTCTGCTCCGGCGGTGACCGTCCTACCGTGCAGACGCGTCAGTATCTCATCCAGCTGCGCGATGCCGACCTCATTATCTTCCGGCGGCGGAACGTATTGACTAACCACGTATATCACGGTGCCTCCGTCGCTTATCTGAACTTAAGCGCAGTCTCCCGTGCACGAACTTTCGATTTCGTGATCCAAAATCTGATTTCCTCTTACTCCCACCTGGGCGAGTGGTGGAGCATCTTTCGTGCTGCGACAGACGATCGCGACGCTCGTACCGAATTTCTTCCGTCGGGTATTTTTCCGTCAAACGTGTACGACTCCTTCATCAATACAATGTCTGCGCCCGCTTGTTCCATCTGCGACCTAACCTCGTCCTATACTATCTTTGGTTGCTGAATATTATGCTGCGGGACCCGTACTTCCTCTCTTAGGTGGTTTCTTGATTTATTCATAATTGGTTCTTGAGGCAAACAGTTCTAGGGCGACCTTGTTCGATTGGCAACTCATGCTGGAGGCTGCATGGTCGCACTACCTACCGCTTCGCTTGCAGGTCACACAGACTGCATTCCTCTTCGAGTTGGAACACGCTAACCTGTCATGTCCGCTTCCTGCGCAATGGCCGTAGTTTCCATCCGCCTGCTTCCATTGCTTCGCGACATTCCCGAATCTTTCACATTTGTAACAGCGGGACACTGCTACGAAATCGCGCATATTCCAGGCGAAACAGGAGATAAACTGCATACCCCCCAGCATTTCCTCCATATCTGGGGATTGGCCTCGATGAGCTAGTTGATTCCTTCGGAGTCTTTCCTTCCTATTCAGAAGTAGATTATGCTCGAGACATCCTCCTCGCTGAGTTTGTCCTTGTTCTGCTTTCACATGCAGATCCTTATCTCCTTTCATGCTATTTCTCGCGTGATGTCGTAAACGATAATCTGCGGCCATCTTTGGGACGGTTTTCTTGCATAGAGGCTTATGCTTTTGAATTTCGCATTCTCTGTGAGTGCTTTTATATTCTCCGCCGTTGAAGTCTCTACTGCAATCCGATTGCCGCGAGCACGCTGGAATAATTTCACTTGCAGGCCCCTTTTCTTGGGGTTGACCATAGAAAATACAACCTCACGGGCTTCTTCTCTCATCCCAATGTCAATTAAATTCTTGCCCGAAGTTATTGTGACCATGGTTCATGGTGTTTTAACCGCCCAGGCTTGCACGGTGCTGCAGGTCATATTGATTTCTTCGGCGTAGGTCACTCGGCCGTTCGGTGTGGCATTATATGCCACAGATTCGATGCGCTTGGTCGCCTGAATAGCATTATTCACGACGCCTGAAATCGCGGCTTCAGCCATTTGTGTCACGCGGCATCTCTCTTCAAGCTTCCGGCCACGAACTTTTTGTGGAGCGTGAGCTTATCGACCGTTTTTCGCATTTCCGTGAATTTTCTCATTATCACGGCACACTCGTCTTTACCAACGTCCATCGACAGTTCGTGGCGGCATGATATCACGGCTTTCTCTACCTCGCCCGCCTTATCGACTACGTCGGGGAACGGTCGAAAAGAGGGCTTCGGGGCTTCTCCATCGTCAGCTTTCCCCTTTCTTGTAGGTTCCACTGGATTCCCAGGAGTGACGCTTGTCCTCCGCTTCGCTGTTGACATTTCCCCGCTCGCCTTATCCGCTTTTCGGCCGGTGGATGTGGTGGGGACCCCCGTCCATTGAAGGACTACTGTCGGCTTGTCAGTACCTTTGTTTGGGCTCGGCACTCATTCCCGTGTCGTTGAGTTACGTTGAGTTAGGCAACATTTGGATATGTTATGTTAGCTTGGGTTAGGTTTGGTTAGTTCTGATTTTTCTGCTGTACACTGCGATTATATGACCCTCTGTGCTCTACTTCCCTATAATATTTTCCGCTTGGCTCTGTGTAGGCCAGCAATAGCGATCGCGGCACGTTAGGTTGAGTTAGGTTACGTTTGGTTAGGCTAGGTTAGGTTATGTTTGGATAGGATGGCTTTGACTTTCGTGCTATACACTGTTATTCTGTGGTTTACTGCGATTCAACGTGCTCTACTATATTATGCTTGGCTCTGTGGAGGCCAGAAATAGTGGTCTTGGCACGTTAGGTTGAGTTAGGTTACGCATGGTTACGCTACGTTTGGCTAGGTTGGGATAGGATAGCTTTGACTTTCGTGCATAAGACTTCTATTCGGGAAATTCCCGCGCTCTACTGTAGTCTACTATATTCTGCTTTGCCCTGGGGAGGCCAGCAATATTAGTCTCTGCACGTTATTTGGGGTCAGGCTACGTATGGTTAGGTTACGTTTGATCGTGTTAGGTTTGGATAGCTTTGTCCTTTCTGCTGTACACTGGGATTCTATGGATTCCTGCGCTCCGCTCTCTTTTAACATGTTCTGCTCGTCTCTGTGGAGGCCAGCAATAGTGGTCGCGGCAAGTTAGGTTGAGTTACGTTACGCTTGGTTACGTTACGTTTGGTTATGTTGGGATACACTTCTGGTGGTCCACTTTTGTATTTTACATGTTGCATTTCTTTCGTCTATTTTCAATTTTTAGTTTTTATTTGATTTTAAATTTTATTCACTTTTATTACAATTTACTTTATCTTAATATTAATTTTATTTAATTTTACTTTAATTTTTTAAATTCGAATTTCAATTTATAAATTTAGTTTTGATTTCCTTGATTTAAAATTCACCTTAGTATTAAAGATCTGATTTTAACTTTTGTCTGGTCGTTCGTGCCACGGCGGCCAATCAGAAGCCTGAAATCCACAATGGTTGCAGCCAATCGGATGCAAATCAGCGCCGATCACGGACGGCTAAAACCCGAGCGGCGTCCAACATGGCATCCAAGACGGCCGCCTATCAAAATTACTTTCATCCGTTTCAGACAACTTTTCTTCTAGTTCGTAATGGAGGCCACTTCCTCCAGGAAACCGCTCATCTTTAAATCCGAAGTGAAGTTCCTAGGCATGTCACCGGGGGGCGATGACGACGCCCAAACACTTTTTTTCTATTTCTTCACATGAAAATCCATCCAGCGACGCGGTACGTCAGCCACTCGTTGATCTTCCCTACA
>NW_016922283.1:1649540-1657330 GCF_001483705.2 Eufriesea mexicana | reverse complement strand
CCCTACACAATCGCTGGTCACTATCTTTTTTAACGAACTCCTTCAATGCTAGCGCTGAAAATGGACTTGATGTACGGAGCGACGTAGACTGTCCCGAACTGCTCAAAAGCAAGAAGATGACACACTACAGCGTGGCCGAGCGATGCAGGGTACAGTAAAATAAGTGAATAGCACAGATTAGAACTTCTTGGGGCAGTACCGCACCGAGTAGTGCCGCAACACAGCAGAGTGTTTCGTAGCGCAGCAGGCCACAGCAGAGTGCAGTAAAGGGACGACTACCACCAAATACAAGATATTAGTACTGCATAGGATATCACCACACTGAATTCAGCCTCCGCCACAACAGAGAGCAGCAGATCGCGGCAGGAGGCAGAAGAGCGCAGCAGACTGCAGCTGCGCGCAGCGGACCTCAGGAAAACACAGTAGAGGGCTGAATAGCATCAAATAGTACAGATTAGCGTTGGTGTATGCACCGCGGCATCGAATAGCACTATCACCACAGCAGAGCACAGCAGGTCACAGCAGAGTGCAGAGTACCATTGGTAGAACAGATAATATTTGCTGAATAAAACAAAGCGCCGAATAATAACGCCACAACTTCAGAGCACTGCAGAAGACGGCAGAGTCCAGCAGAGCACGACATAGCACAGTACAGCATAGCAGAGCGAACTAGATCGTTGAGCAGCAATGAATTGCGCAGATAAGCACTAGCTGGGATAGGAACTGTAGGAACAGTGCGGCCACCACAGCAGCGCATAGCAGACTGCTATATTCTACAGCAGAGAAGGACAGAGCACAGAAGAGGTTCGAATAGCAGCGTATAATACAGATTTGTTCTGTTTACAGCTGTTGATAGAGACAGGCTAGCATCACTACAACAGCGGAGACAGCCGAAAATAGGTGGGCGCAGCAGGGAGCCGCACAGCAGAGCAGAGCGCATCCCAGCACAGTGGAGAGCCAAATATTACCGAGTAGCACAACTTCGCTCTGCTTAGAACAGTACCATGCGAATAGCACCGCGGCCAAGCATAGCGAGACGCTACACAGTGCAGGAAAGCGCAGCAGTGCACAGAAGAACGCCGAATTTCACCGATTACCATTGCTTAGGACAGTGCGGCACCTAATAGCACTGCCAACGCACCAGGGAGCAGCTGAGCACAGCAGAGAAGCAGGGAATGGCAGAGCAGAACAGAGAACAGAAGAGTGCTGAAAGGCATCAGCGAGCACAGCTTTGGACAGCAATGCGCCGGATGTCAGCGTCACCGCGTCAGAGAATCTCAGAGATCAGCAGAGCGAAGCAGATCACATGCAGTTTGCCGAATAGCACTGTATAGCACAGATTAGCATTATTTCGGCAGAATTGCTCCGAATACCACCGCTAACGTAGTAGAGCACTGCAGAGCGTAGGCGAAGGCGGCGGAGCACAATGACAGCACAGAATTGCAGAACATTGCCGAGCACAGTGGAAAACTGCGGAGAAAAACAGAGCGCTGTATTGCGCCGAGTAGAGTGGAATAGCTCAGTTATGCAGTGGTTAGGGCAGCACCGCACCGAATAGCGCCGCCAAAATAGCAGAACGCGGCAGAGAAATGTCGATCGCGACAGAGGACAGCACAACACTAACTAGCAGCGCCATCACAGCGGAGCGTAGTAGCGAGCAGCAAAGTGCAGTAGAGTGCAGCAGAGCACAGTAGATCGCCGAATAGGACACAAACTTTTTAAGAGTGCACCATAATCTAAAGTGTAGTCACCGTCGTTGAGCGGAGCCGAGCACAGCGTAGCGCCGAATAGACACAAACAGCAGAGATTATTACTGCATGGGACAGCATCGCATCGAAAAGCACCGACATCACAGACGTCTGCAGCAGTGCACAGCAGAGTACAGCAGAACGCAGCAGCGAGCATTATAGCGGAGCAGGTAACAGCAGATATTCGAAGATCACTGAGTAGCACAGATTAGCTTTATTTAGAATCTCACAGCACCGAATTGCACTCTCACTATTGCCGTGCTCAGCAGCACGCAGCAGAGCAATACGCACTGATTAGCACAGCACCGCACCGAATAGCACCGTAATCGCAGTTGAACACAGCAAGACGAAGTAGTGCGTAGCAGAGCGCTGTTGGGCACAGTGGCAAAGACAAAAGCTCCGAATAGCACCGAACAGGAAGAACTAGCTCTCCAACTACAGCGCAGCACCGAATAGCACCACGTCGACGGCTGAGCACAGCACGCCGCTACAGAGCGCAGCGGAGTGGAGGAGCGCAAAGCACAGTACAGAAAAACACAGCAGAGTGTAGTTGAGTACCGAATATCACAAATTAGCACTGCATAGAGAAGTATTTCACCGAAAAGAACTACCATCACATCAGAGCCCAATAGAGTATAGTAGTGCATCGAGTAACATCGAGAAGCACAGATTAGCACTGCTTAAGGCTGTAAAGGGCCGAATAGACCTACCACTGCAGCATGGTATGCCAAAGTACCGCGTAGCACAACAAAGAGCATCAGCGCATATCAGAACTCAGCAGATCGCCAAATAGCACCGAATAACACAGATTAGCAATGCTTCCGATTTTCAATGCAGAGCGATTTTTGGTGCTCTGCTGTGCGCTGCTGGGATGTGCAGCAATCTGCTTCGCACTGCTTCTCTGTGCTGCGCTCCGCTGTGCCTTGCTGTGACTGGGGTTCTGTTTGGCCCGGTGCTGCCTAGAGTGTGCCATATAATACTACTCGGTGCTATCCGGCCCAGTGCTGTACTCTGCTGCGACCTGCTGCTCTCTGCTGTGCTTTGCTGTGCTTCGCTGTGATGGCTGTGGTATTCAGTTAGTAACTTTGAAAAGCAGTGATGTTCTAATGTGTAGGACGATCTGCTGCACTCAGCTGCTCCCTGCTGCGCTCTGCTACACGGTTCTGCTCTCTGCTGCGCGGTTCTGCTCTCGCTGCGATGGGGCTGCTGTTTTGGGAGGAACTGCTAAAGCGGTGCTAATGCGCGCTTTCCGCTTGTATTCGGCGCTTCTTTGTACTTTTCTTTCTGCTGTCCTTTCCTGTGATATGCTGTGTCGGCGGAACTATACAGCGGAACTATACTGTGCAGCGCTAACCTGAGTATTAATGGTCAGTGCTGTTCGGTGCTATACGCAGCTGTAATATGTTCTGCTATACTGAAACCAGAAGAAAAGGACCAAGAAGGAGTGCGAGACTGGCGCATGCACGCCCTTCCGAGAACAGGACCAACGGCTGCTAAGGAGGAAGCAGCACCACACGGACATACGAAGAAGACGGACAGAGAGGACGACCATGACCGCCGCCGGAGGGATACCACAACCAGGGATGAAAAGTAAGATACCTGCGACCGTCACCGCAGGCGGTACCCACAGATTGATAACGTGACGGTGCAGGAGCATTGGCTATCGCCAACCTGCCCGAACCGAGCGAAAGCTGGCAAAACTGCCTCTACGTGGCCACAGATGGTAACGGGGCTCCGGGCAGTTAGATATCCCGGAGGGTCGGCAAAGTGAGCTGCTTCCCGCAAGGGTAGTTCTAACTTGTCCCATGATCCTTTAACGGTGAGGGCAGGGTTTTTCCAAGCCACGTGTTCAACACCTAAACACGCGTTTCCTTGCAGCGGTGAGACTAGTGAGTTCAATAGCTTTTTATTCGCAAAGCCATTATAAAACCTAAGTTCAAGGAACGGCCCGGTCGCCAGCTGGAGAGCCCCGAAAACGCGCACAACACATATTCTGCTGTACTCTGCAGCGCTCAGATCCTCTTCTGTATGCTCTGCTGCGGTGACATTCGGTGCCGTGCAGTTCGAGGTAGTGCAGTTATGTGGCATTGGATACGTTTCGGCGATGTACTGCGCTTTCTTGTCCTCGATGCGCCCTACTGTGCCCTTCAGTGCAGTGCTGTGCATGCTACTTCAGCGGTGGTGGTGGCTCTGTGGTGTCATAAGCGGATGTAATCTTTGCTATTCGATACCTTCCTAAGACCTTCGTTGCTCCGCCTTGCTCAGTTCAGGTCTGCGGCGCACTGCTGCGCTCTGCTACCCGCTGTTATCCTCTGCTGCCGTCTGCAGTGCTGAGATATGATGGCCGCGCTGTTCGGAGTTGTGACGGCTGCGCTGTTCAGAGATATGATGTCCTAAATGGCGATAATCTGTGCTTTTCGATGCTTGTCGGCGCTCTAGTGCGCTTTGCTGTGCTCTGATGCACTCTGCTGCGCCCTGCTGTGCTCAAACGAGCTGGTGCCTCAACTATTAGCTGTCCTGTCCTAAGTAGAGGTAATCTGTAATATTTGGGGCTGATAAGGTTTGGGTTCATTACTAAGTGAGATAATGGTTTTCCTATATTTGTTTTAATGTCTATATAATACACTTGGTTAGCTCTAGACGTCTCCGAGCGTACTGGGAACATAACGAGTCACACGTCAGTTCATGATCCCCCCCCAAGCACATATATATATTTCCGCACACTGACATTCTAAGGTATTATTCGCTTCTTACCAACTAATAGTTGGTGCTTTTGTTTTCCTCTGACAGAGGCTATTCCATGCTATTCGTCGCCCTGTTGTGCTATGAAGCGGTGGCGTTTCTATTCTGTGCTTTTCGACGTTATTCGGCTCTCCACAGTGTACCCTTGCGCTAAGCTTCGATCTGATGCGATCAGCTGAACTGTGGTGTGATGGCAGTGTTATTCGGTGCATAGAGCAGCAGAGCGCTGTAGAGGCCTGCAGTAGACAGCAGAATCTCGAGTAGCACAGGATAGCGCTGATCAACATTGCTTCGTACGGCCCTCACCGAATAGAACTGCCATCACAGAAGAGCACAGCAGAGCAACGCAGAGCACAGCAGGTCGAAGCAGAGAACCACAGGGCATTATAGAGCGCCGCATAGCATAGAATAGAACACATTATCACTGCTTATATCGCAACAAAATACAGTACGATCTATCAAAACGCCGCAGGGGATAGCAGAGCACAGAAAATCGTTCCGTAGCACCGTATAGCACTGACCTGTAATGTTTAGGACAGCACAGCACAAAATAGCAATGCCACCACCGGTGAGCACTGTAGTGCACAGCAGTCAGCAGCAGAGATCAGCGGCAAAGAGCAGAGCACGGATGAGCACCAAATGGCAGCGAACAGCACAGATTAGAGCTGCTCAGGACCGCTTGCTCTTCTTGACCTGTCCTGCAATTCCCGGAACTGCTGTGACATGCCATGCTGTGCCCTGCCCAGCCTAGCTCTGCTCTGCACATCCCTGCCCATCGATGCCTTGCCCAGCACTGAAGCAAACAAGATCTATCTTACCACGATTTGCCCTGGTATACCCTGCCCTCTTGTGCTGTGCACGACGAGCTCTAGCCTGGCTGATATGCTTTGCCCAACCCTGCCCTGCCCTGGTACGACCAGCCCTCTATGTCCTCTCTGCACTTCGGGTCTCTAACCTGCTTTTCACGGAGTAGAACGCTGCGGCGCTGCTATGGGGTGCCGTGCTGTCCTATGCAGCACGAATCTGAGCAACTCGGTTCTATTCGACGCACGAGTGTCTTCTGCTGTGCTTCTGATGCTCGTCGCATTCCGATGTGCTCTGCTATGCTTTGCTGCTCCCTGCTGCGCTTTACGGTCCTCTGAAGTGCTCTGCTGCGCTCTACTGTGCTCTGTTTGGCTCTGCTGTGGTGGCAGTGCGATTTGATGCTGTGCTGTCATAAGAAGGGCTAATTTATGCTACTCCGGACTTTCTGAGCTCTGCAATATTTTGCTGTCCTCGGCTGTTGCGGCATGATGTTTGTGATTGTCCCGACGTATGCATTACCAGTCTGAGCTATTCATTGCCATAAGCTGCTCTTCCGTGCTCTACAGTGCTCTGCTGCGCTATGCTGTGCAGTTGTGTGCACTGGCGTGGTAGATGAGCCATTTGGGGCGGTGCTGTTCTAGACAGTGCAGACCTGTTCTATACGGTGATACTCGGAGCTATGTCGCCCAATGCTTCACTGTGCTGCGCAATGCTTTGCTCCGCTGTACTCTCTTGTAGTGGCGGTAATATTCATAGCGGTGCAGCCATAGACCGTGCAAATGTGCGCTATTGCTTGATATTTGGCGTTGTGCTGTGAGCTGCTGTGCTCTTCTGCGCTCTGCACTGCTCTCCTATCCTTTACAGTAATGGCTGAGCTACTCGGTGCAGTGCTGTCCTAAGCAGAGCTAATCTGTGCTATGCAACGCTATTCGGCCATCTGATGGGCTGTGCTGCGAGTTGCTGCTGACTGCTGTGGTGACGATGATATTTGGTGCACTACTGTCATAAGCTGCGCTTACCTGTGCTATTTACTGTTATTCGGTGATATAAGGCGCTCTGCTACGATCTGCTCCGGGCTGCAGTGGTGGCGGTGTTAGTCAATGGGCTGCTGTTCTATGCAATGCAAATGTGTGAAATTCAGTGATATTCGGCGCTCCTCTGTGCTCTACTGTGCCCTGATGCAGTCTGCTGCGCTCTTGTGTGGTCAGCTGTGATCAGTTGCGTTGGCGGTGCTATTCGGCGTGGTGCAATCGTAAGCAATGCTTATCTGCTATATTTGGACGTATTCGACGCCCTTCTGTAATCTGCTGTGATTCTGCTGCGCTCTTCAGCACCCTGCTGGGCACTGCATGTGTGACGGTGCTATTCCGTTCCCTGCTGTCCTAAACTGTGCTCATGTGCGCCATTCGACGCATTTCGTAGCTATGCTGTGCTCTGCGGCATGTTACGGAGCGCTGATGTCCTTTCGCGTGGTGGCGGCATTATTTGATGCGGTCATGTCCTAACCAATGCTTAACTGCGCAATGTGGTGCAGTTCAGAGCTCTACTGCGCTCAGCTGCGTACTGATAAGCTCTGCTGTTTTCTGCTGTGCTTTGTTCTTCTCTGCTGGGCTTCGCTCGGATGTGCTGTACTTGAACCCTGAAATGCTCAGCTTCGATACGCTGCGCTGTGCGGTACTGTTCGCCGCTCTCATGTGCTCGATGTTAATGACTATGCTAATTGGTGTGGCAATGTCCAAACCGCTGCTATTTGACGCTATTTGATGCTACTCAACTCATTACCGTGCCCCTCTGCGCTTGGTTGTGCTAAGCTGTGCAGTCCGTACCAGTGATAATCTGTGCTATCCGGCGCTATACTCCGCTGAGCTTTACTATCCCATGCTCTCAGCTCTAATCAGCTGTGTTGGCTGTGCTACTCAGTGTAGTCCTGCCATTAGCTGCGCTAAACTCTCCTATTCTGTGGTGCTCGTCGATTTACTCAATTCTGTTGGTGTCTTCTGCGCTCTGCTCCGCTTTGTTGTATTGCATGGCACATTAGAGCCCCGCAGAACAGAGAGGGGCAGAGAGGTCTAGGCCTTACAGATCAGGGCAGGGCAGAAAGGGCAAAGCGCAGCAGGTAGGCTAGATCTCGTCGAGATGTTCATAGCAGGGTAGGACTGGGCAAGGCAAGTCATTGTGGATTAGGTTATATTTGGTATAGTGCACAGCGTGGCAGGAACGATCGGCTACGCTATATTTGATTCAGTGCCGGGTTTGGCAGGTCAGGGCAGGGTGTGGCTCCGCAGTGTATGACGGGGTTGGGAAGTGCGTGGCGGAACAGGACAGGGCAAAGCACAGATGGGCTTGGAGGTAAGGTTAGGTGAGACTATGCTTGTCCAGTGCTAGACATGGCAAGGCAGAGCAGGACAGAGCACATCATAGCTGGGAAGGGCAGGCAAGCTCTGCTGTCCTAAGCAGTGCTAATATGTGCCATGCGCTGGTACTCCTCGCTCTTCC
>NW_016922283.1:1639516-1649316 GCF_001483705.2 Eufriesea mexicana | reverse complement strand
CTCTTCCGTGCCGAACTGCGTTCTGTTGCTCTCTCTGCTCTCTGCTTCGCTCTGCTGCGGTAGCGGTGATATTCGGTGCTATTCGCGCCTCGCTGCGCTATGATCCGAATGACTATGTTCTGCTGTGCTGACGACGCTGTTCAGTGTGATGGTGTACGTCGCTTTACTACACTGTACTGTACTCTGCAGCGAAGTAACATTAAATTGTCAATTTAAAATTGATATCAAATCATTATTTTTAATATTCTTTAATTATATGTCTTAACCTAAAGAATTGATTATACACATCAAACGTAGTATAATTAATATGAACTTTTACTGAAAATTTAATTCCACAAATAAAGATTAAATGACTAATAATTTCTCTTATGTACTATGCATTCAGTATATTTATTAAACAAATTAAATGTTAACATAATTATTCCAAATTTTAATGAAAAGGTAACAATAAAGGAACATGAGAATTAATTTGATCAATATATTTGAAATACTTGGTCTAATAATTAATTATAGGTGATGTCCTAAGTGATTATTTAGATATGAGCAAATTTTTGTTTCTCCTAAACTGTATTGATCCTCATATTTCTACTTCATCTAGAGAATTAATTTTTAATTTTTAAATATCATTAACTTTATGATCAACAATAATTAGTTGTACTGTAAAAAATTCTTATAAACGTTTTTTATTCGCTTAGCGCCATTAAGTTCATCTTGATATTTAACAAATTATACGGAAGTTACTAAATTAATTAGAAATATTATACGACCAATAGCTTGATCAATTCGGTTATGGGCAAACTTAATTCCTGGGAATTCAATTTTAACTTTATTAAGATTTGCTTGAATATATTTTCTTATATTGTCCGTTTCTTAATCTTTCATTCAAAATATTTTAATGATATTAGAAAGTTCTATATAATATTTTCCGGAATACGTATTCTGCATATTAATAATATTATAATATTCAGATTATTAAATTAAATATATATGTAAATGAAAAATTCAAGTATTTAATTTTCCATTTCGTTAGGTATCACTTTGACCTTGACCTCTACTAATTTCCTTATGATTATCTTATTTGATAATTAATTCATTATAACATTTTGGGTATATATGTAAATATTTATATTTATAATTTAATCTTTACTTTATTAGGTATTATTATATTAATAATATCATGAGGAAAGGTATTATTCGCGAAAGGGTTTATTCAGGAGCTCAAGTATGTACTAATAATATAAATTTTTGAAAATTTGGGCTACATTTATTTATTATATCGGAATTGTTCTTATTTATTTCATTTCCTTAATCTTGTTTTCATATATCACCACCATTTCAAATTGGAATTACTTGACCACCGAACGGAATTTTTAAAATTGGGAAATCATTATTCAATTAGATTATTCTTATTTTTTAGGATTTACATTATATATAAGAAATAATTTTTTATTAAATTGAAAAAGGTTAAGTCAATTATTTATATAATTCTTCAAGTAAAATTGGGAATTTTATTTATGAGGATTCGATCCTAGTTTGTGCGCGTGGAGACGTTCACTTGGTAAGGATGGGAACAGATTAGCGGTGGAAAGAGTATTAGGTTGGTGGTGCCGCGGATTGAACGGCGTGAGTGAGAGTCGTGAGTGCGAGACGTGAAAAGGTATGGTGTGTATAAGCTTATACCAAAATATCGATATTTGTTAATATTAAAGAGTATATATATAGATACATTATATGTGCATATTAATTTTAAACCCACCCGAAATTTATAGCAAAGCGTGGTTGTAGGAGAGGATTGCAGATGATTTCATTTGGTATGTGCAAAAGTGATGTTACGACGGCAGACACGTGGATCATAAATGGTACGGAAGAATTGGATGATACTATCATTACTTGCTACGGACGGAACAAATTTAGGGCATCCTGCGAGCCCAAAAATTATGGAGAAATCTGATAAATGTGAATGTTCATGAACAGCCAGATGAAGGAGGATCGCAGTATGAAGTCGAATTAAATGTATGGAACGAATGGGGCGATGACATGTACGTAGCCAGGGCAGTGACAGCAAAGACAATGAGTAAGTCTCAGATACTGAAACATACTCCTGCGAAAAATGTAGGCAAACTGTGGCATTTGATTCGAGAGAACATGGCTGCGAATAGAGAAGAAATGAATGTGAGAGCATTGTATGAATTGACAAGTATATGCATGAAGAGAGATGAAGGCATCGATGAATTTATCAATAAAGCAACAGAATTGAAAAATTAGTGTGGCCATTTAGGTAAACATACAAAGGGGTATGAAATAGAAATGTATGTCATGCGAGACCTGAAGTCAGAGCCTGGGCAGAATGTAAGAATATTACAATGCGGGAGAAGTACAACATTGCGAGACATAGGATATGCTTTAAAACAAGAAAAGGCCAGAAAGGACAAGGGAAGGGACGACAAAGCAACGAAAGACTTTGAATGTGTCAGGAAAGTCGGAGACAATATAAATAGTGCCGTGAATTGCTATGAATGCGGAAGGAAGAGGTATAAAGCGAATGAATGTATAGGCAAATTAAAATGTTAAAATTGTCAGAGATTTGTTCATGCAACATATGGTTAGAATGAGACAAAAGGACATAGTACCTCGCGTGGAAGAGGTTACAGAGAAATAGGTATCGACAGAAGTGGAAATGCATCTGGACGTGGCAGGCAGGAAGTAATGACAAGGACTACCGATGAAGCAATTATGGCCGTACATGACCAAAGGTATGAGATACCCAGGAGTTTAGAAGAACATGAAACGTACAAGTGTATTGGAGACAAAATTCGGTTATTCATTCTGGAGCATTTTCATTCTTGGGTATTAAAATTGATGCAATTCCCGGGCGAATAAGTGAAATTAATTTATTTTGTTTACGTGAAGGTTTATATTTTGTTCAATCCTCAGAAATTTGTGTTATAAATCATAGTCTCCTACCAATTACGTCAGAAAGTACATCGACAAAATATCGTACAAATTGCATTATAAACAAAATTTAATTTATTTTATTTAAAAATTTGTTATATATTGAAGTAATCTTAAATAGTCAATTTAAAATTGATATTAAACACTTACTTTTAATATCTTTTAATTATATGTAATAATATAAAGAATTGATTTCTTATATCAAACGTAATATAATTAATAAATACTTTAGCTAAGAATTCCTATGCAGTGTAGTTGACAAGTGAACAGATTAACCCATTGGCTACAAAACTGTAGAGAAGGTTACACTCAGCAGTGTATGGCCAATTGTTAATTTCTCCAGCTATGACTGATTTATACGTCGATCATTTTTGAAAAGATATAGACTTCAAATCATCAGTGAACAGATTAATCCACCTGCTGCAATGATGTGTTGACGGCATTACTCGGTGCGGTATTGTGAATTGACAATACCTCTAGCGACAATTGAACTATCCAGTGATCATACTAGAACAGCTATATAACTTAGATCATCTTAGAATAGGTTGATACAATGGCTATAGTACTACGTTGATGGCTGTACTCAGCACTGTATTGTCAATTGTTAATATCCACAGAAAGGATTAATTCAATAGCTATTGTATTTTGTAGATGGCCACGCTCAGTACTGTATAGTCATTTGTCCATATTTCCAGGGATAATTGCACAATACGTTGATCATTCCAGAATTGAAATATAACACAGATGCTCAGAGAACAGGTTAATACAATGGCTCCAGTACTGCGTTGATGGGTACATTGAGTACTGTATTGTCAATTTTTAATATCTCCATCTACAACTGATTTTTACCTTGATCATTCTCGAACTGCTATAAACTTTATATCTGTAGTGAATAGTTTCATACAACGGTTACAGTACTTTATTGATGACTGAACTCTGTGCTATCTTGTCAATTGTTAATATCTCGAGCGATAATCGGTCTGTCATTAGTCACTCTAAAATTGCTATTGAATTTAAATCATCTGAGAACGGACTAATCACACGGATACAGTGCTATCTTGATGGCTATACGCAGTACTGTATTGACATATGACAATGTCTCCAGCAATAATTGCTCTATCCATTCATCATTCTACAATTGCTGAAGATATTCGATAAATCAGCGGACAAATTAATTCAATGCCTATAGTATTGTGTAGATGGCTACACTCGGTAATGTATTGTCAGCTGTCACTGTCACTACCCATACTTGATCTACCTACTGATCGTTCTAGAATTGCTATAGAGTATAAATCATCAGTGAACAGATTATCTAACGGTCTCAGCGCTCTCTTAGTGGATGTACTAGGTACCGTACTGCCAATTACATATATCTCTATCCATAACATATCTATACATTGATCAATCTAGTACTTTTCTGGAATATAAATCATCAGTGAACAGATTAATACAACGGCTATATTTCTGCGTTGATGGCTATACTCAGTACTCTGTAGTCAATTGTATATATCTCTGGCGATAATTGATCTATCCGATGATCACTACTGAATTGCTATAGAACATGTGTGGTTCCTGCATAGATTAATACAATTTATATAGAATTGCCTAGATGCCTATGCTCACTACATTATAGTTAACTATTAATATCTCTTGCAATAATTTATCTATCTATTGCTCATTTTAGAATTACTACAGAACTTACATGATCAGTGAATACATTGTCGCAGAGGATACAGTAATGCGTAGATGGACATAGGACTGTGTAGACGACTATACTTGGTACTCTATTGTCATTTCATAATATCTATGGCGATAATTGATATTTCCATTGATCATTGTAGAATTGCTACAAAAAGTATATGATGAGTGAATAGATTAATCCAAAAACTATAGAAATGTATAGATGGATATACTCAGTTCTCTATTGTCAGTTGCTCATATCTCGAACGGTAATTGACCTATCCATTGACCATACTATGATTGCTATAGAACTACGATCATCAGGAAACAAATTCACTCAATGGCTATAGTACAGTGTTTTGTCGGATATATACTGTATAGTCAATTGTCATTATCTCCAATGATAATTAATCTTTCGGTTGAACATTCTAGAACTGCTACAAAATTTACATGATCAGCGGATAGTTTATGCCCAATGCCTATAGTACCAAGTGGATGCATATACATAGTAGTGTATTTTCAATTGAAGATATCAGTAGAGATAATATATCCACTCACTGATAATTAAAGAATTGTTATAGAATTCAGATGTTCAAGGAGTAGATAAATAAAATAGCTATAGTACTAGGATGATGTCTATTCTCAGAACTGTATTGACAACTGTTAATATCACCAGCGACTATATTTCTATCCAATCACCATTTTAGAATTGCCCTAGAAATAAGATAATCCGTCAATAGATTAATGCAATTGCTATGGTACTGTGAATATGGCTAAACTCAGTACCGTATTGTCTCTGGATAATATCTCTAGCGATATTTAATATAACAACTGGTCATTCTAATATAGCTGTATAATATATATGATCAGTGAATAGATTGATCCAATGGCTACAGATACGTAGATGGCTATAGTAATTAATGTACTGTTAATTGTTAGCTTCTCTAGCGAAGATTGATCTATCCCTTGATCGTTCTAGAATTTCTTATGGAATTTAGATGCTCGTTGAATAGATTACTCAAATGGCAATAGTACGGTATAGGTGGCTACCCTCAGCATTTTATTTTCAATTGTTAATGGTTCTGGCAATAAATGATTCTACCCATTGATCATTCTAGAATTGCTATACAATTAAATGATCAGTGTGTAGGTCAGTCCAACGGCTATAAAATTTTGTGGGTGGATAAACCCACTTCTGTATTGCCAATAGTTGATACATCTGGCGATAATTGATTTACCCATTGGTCATTCTAGCGTTGTTATAGAATTTAGATGACCAGTAAATAGATTAAACCAATGCAATAACACTGTGTAGATGGCCATACCCAGGACTATAATCAATTGCTAATATCTGTAGCCATAATTGATTTATCCATTGATCATTTTGGAATTACTAAAGTGTTTAATGATCAGTAAATGTATTAATCCAATGGCAATGATGCTATTCGTTTGTATTTGGCGCGTAACTGTGTTCTGCTGCGCTCTGCTGCACTTTGGTGCACACTGCTATGCTACGCACTGGATCGGTTATTGTAGGGAGAGCATATAAGGTTTGGTCTGGTTAAGATAAGACAGTAGTCTGCGTTATTCGTTGCTATATGGTAGTGTTCGTCGCTTTACACTGCATTGCTGTTTTCTGCTAAGCTACACTTCGCACGGGTACGCTCTATTGTGGTAAGGTTAGGACATGCAACGTTAGATAATTTTAGGATAGGAATCTGTGATATTCGCTGTCCCCAGTGGTATTCAGCGCTATACTGCGATGTGTTACGCTTTGCTGCCCACTCCTGCACTATGCCGTGCTCAACTATGGATATGTTGTGTTAGGTAGGCTTGGGTTAGAAGTCTGTGCTTCCATGGACCTGCCTGGTATAATCATGCGGGATGGGAGGCGAAACCCTACGTGGCGCGTCCCCGGGTTGCGGATAGTGGTATCCCGAGGCATGTCGATATCCACAATGGGCATTGGCGCCGCTGACGGTTGGAGAGCAAGTCTCCGGCTGACAGTTCGAGGTGTGAATGGGAGTGTGAATGTGCGAGAGTGTGGGCTGCGCCTCGGGCCACGTGGATATAACCTGCAGACTAATCAAGGGGGGAGAAGTAGCCTTCAGACCGGAGCGGAGCCGCGACGTTAGTACTTGAACTCTGTGGGAGTAATAAGTGTCTGCGTAAGTCCGACATGCATTGCAGCACGAGCATGTTCGGCAGAATCTAGCGAAACCACATTTTAAACGCGGGAGAACCGCGGGCGGTGCCTCTGCAGGAGTCGAAGCGAGGTTTCTGGGCGCAGGTGTGGGGGTTCGACGTGGTTAGATGCAGCTTCGTACCCTGGGCTACGTGGGGTAAACCGTCGCACCGTCTAGCCTGAGGTTCAGGGATAGCCGCCGGTTCGGATCCGGCGCAGCTCTTGCGAAAGGGGTGACGTAAAGTCTTTAGCATCATAAACGGCGCGGGCCTATCCAGCAACGCGTTTTTCTTAGAGTCATTTGGTGCCCATAGGGTTGACCGCCCGAGTAACTGCTTCTCAGCTTTGGTGCCCGTATCGAGGGATTTTGACAATTGGGGAAGGGCCACTACGGCGTTGGGGTTCCCGTGAAAGGCGAAGCGTTCGCAAAAAAATTAGACTTTGATGGAGGCTCCTTCGGAACCTGTGGTAGGGACTGCGAGACGGGCAGTCAAGTACTTGGCGCCGCGGTTTCTATCGCGCGGGAGACGCGGCGCCAAATTGCGAAGCCCGCAGACGGTGACAGCGAGGCGAAGTGTTCCGCCTCCGTGGCTACCGTGGAAGGGTCAGAAGTGCAGGGCGGCAGCTCGTCCACGTTGTGGACGACGGCCAGGTAGGTAACTTAGGTACCGATGGAAGCGACGGAGTAGGAAGCTGTCGTGGACCCTGTCGACGTGGCGGACTGCGAAAGCAGAACCAAGAGGACCCTACCAACGCTCGACGAACTTTCCATGGAGATCCGGCCACTGACCGCTCCAGATTTCGGAGCGGCAGTATTGGAGGAACTGAGAGGCGTCGAGGGGGTGACCGACAGGTCGATATACCCGCATGGCCCCAACGCCGGCCTTCACAGGCACGAAGTCAGGCGCGACGAGGCGGCGACCAGAGAGCTGCAATTGCAGCTATCTGCCAAGGCATCGACTGCGCTAAATGTGGCAAACGAGCCAATCCGTTCGATGAAGGCAGAAGCAGCCGCCACGCGAGCGGAGCTCGCTCAGGAACGGCGGCGGGGGTTGCTCGCCCCCGCGACCGACCCATGACGGCGCAGTGACACTCCGGCTCCTGGCGAGCCGCGGACAACACACGGGGCAAATCCGCTGCGGCCCTGGTGCCGGCGCCGACCACGGATCCGTCCGTGATCATCGTCGAGGGAGGGGTGACCCTGTGGTCACGCGTGCTCGGACGTCGCGAAAGACGGCGGACGGTCGCCGTCGAGCGCGAGGGTGGAACTGTAAGCAGCAAGGTGGTGCGTCCCGCCGCGGAGACGAGGATCAGCGCGCCGTGCGTGTCGTCCGTGGGACAGGGAGCGGTGAAGGGAGTAGCCAAACTCGGGCCCAACCTGAAGCGTACGCATCGGGTGCCGCAGTCGTGTTAAACTTGCTGGAGTGCTGCAGGCTCTCCTATGCTGAGGCGATTTCGACCTTGAGGTAGAAGATTACCATCGCGGACCCCGGCATCGGGAAGCCACACTTCCGTCGCGCTGTTTCCGCCGGTGTCTTCCTGTAGATCAGTGAAGTCACGGCGGGTTGTGGGGGAGGGGGGTGGGCAGCGATGGCTCTGTCCGCCAAAATGCAGGAGGTAACGGTGGGGACTGGCGCCAGGGTGACACTTCCATCCAAAGTGGCAAAGTTGCGGGTGACGGAGATCGACGACTCCGTCACCGCTGCGAGGTGGCCCTGCCAATGGCGCAGGTTGGTGGATGCGACGAGGCGGAGATTCGGACAGGAGAGGTTCGATTCACCCCCCTCGGCTGGGCTTGATCTGGGTCCAGTGCCCCCTCGCGTCTTCGATGGAGGTGGCTGAAGGCGGGCGGTCCCGTGACGGGTGGACGTCCGCCCGCGTTCACGTTGTCGCAGCCCGGAAGCTGCAGTGCTGCCGTTGCCTGGAGTACGGGCACATAAGGCAGTGCTGCGTAACTGAACTATACTGGAGCGCCGTCTGCTGCAGTTGCGGCGCTGACGGACGCCCGGCCGGAGTGTGCTAGGACGCAGCACCCAATTGCCCGGTCTATGCCGTGCTTGGTCGGCCCTCCGAAAATAGGCTGAGGAGCAAGGACTGCATCCCGCAGAAGGCGAGGACAGCGGCCCACACGGCGAAGGCCGGAACCGCATCCGGGTCCGCGAACGCGACAGCCAACACTAGGGGCCCGTCGATCGTCGGAACAACGGGAGAGCAACCGGTTCACTGGATGGAAGGCTCGGCGGAGGCCACGGTAAGTTTAAAGTTCAAGGAATCCATGGTCCTCCAGGCCAACATGAACCACTCGCGGGCGGTGCCGTAGTTGCTCTTGCAGACGCTCGCAGAGCTGGGGGTTGAGTTGGCCATTGCCTCGGAGCCCAACCGCATCCCCAAGCACGATGGGTGATTCGGGGGCCAGAGCAGCTCCGTGGCAATTATAGCTAGGGGGATGCAGCGAACACACGCGAAGGTGCTGCTTCACAGCGGTGTGTGCTTCGTGGCGATCTCCTGGAACGTCGGAGACATGGTTGTGTGTTATGTCTCGCCCAATTGCGGCCTTTCGTTGAACGAGGGTTATTTGGGCTAAGTCGGGAGTTTCCTGAACGGATACGTGACCCGTCCGGTTCTGGTACTGGGGAAGTTCAACGTCCTTGACGTAGCGTGGGGTTCCCCGCGGACAGAAGTAGGGGACGAGACACTGCACGACTGGGACACAGGACTAAATCTCTGATTGCTAAATCGGGGCTCAGCAAGCATGTGCGTGCGTTGGAATGGCACGTCCATCGTGGACTTGGCGTTAGCGACACCGGCCGACGTGCGACTGGCCGCAGGATAAAGGGTGGAGGATGAGGTGGAATAGCTTAGCTACCCACTGCGGTAGGAAGTCACTCACTCGTCACGGTGTGCGCTCGGGCGCCTTGACCGCGATCTTCTTCTCGGGGCAGTCCTGGTAGCCGCCTGGAAGTGGGGGGGGGGGGGGGGGGGG
>NW_016922283.1:1627088-1639399 GCF_001483705.2 Eufriesea mexicana | reverse complement strand
GGGGGGGGGGGGGGGGGGGGGGAGCGGAGGACCGCGGTTGACTTTCGCGACGCGGAGGGAGTGGCTCTGCGGCTGCGAGCGTGACTGAAGCGCGAGAGCGACGCCGCGATTCTGCAGGTTATGCCGCTCCGGGGGCCGGGCTCTTTGTACTGGTTGTCGGACGCGATAGCGCAACAGCGCGAGCAGTGCGTGCTCGCTCGCTGACGCGACACACGAGCGCGGAGACGCGGGCTATTCGCGGGGGACGCTGTGAGACAATACCACGACTACTGTGTCGCGGTCGGCGACCTCCGCCATGAGGTCCGGAGGGTCAAGGCTCGGCAGTGGGACGAGATACTCGCCACGCTCAAGAGCGATCCGTGGCGGGCGCCTGTATAAAATTTTATTTGGAAAACTGTGGGCATGGGCGTCTCCGCTGACCAAGCGTATGGACCCCGAGTCACTGATCCGGGTGGTCCATACCCTCCCCTCGGTGGTAGCTGATGAGTGGTCGTGACGTCCCTGTGCGGCGTGATCGGACCTGACCTATCGTCCGACGAGCTGAGGGTCCCTCAGGACGAGATAAGCCGTGCGGTTCAAAAGATGGGAGTGAAGAACACAGTCCCAGGTCAGGACGGCATCCCTGGCCGCGCCCGGCTCCTGGCCCTGGGAGTAGTGGGCGACCTGGTGAGGCAGCTCTTCGGCAGCTGTCTCAGGGCAAGTCGATTTCTGGCGTGTTGGAAGAGAGCGAGGGTAGTCCTTTTTCGAAAACCAGGGAGGCCTCCGGATGTTCCGAAGACATACCGGCAGATATTCCCGCTCGAAGAGGCGGGCGTTCGTGCGCGTTTTAGCTGCCCGCTTCAGAGAGCACTTGGTGGTGGTAGGTCCTGATCTGAGCGAAAGTCATTTCAGTTTCCGGCAGGGATGGTCGGCGATCGACGCGATAAGGTGCTTTCTATCCCTGTCGGAGGCTGTCGTTCACCGTGTCGGGGAGGTGCTCGCCGTGAGCGTGGAAATTGTGAACGCCTTCAACACCATGCACTGGACCGCCATCCGGGATGCCCCAGTTTACCACAGGGTAACGAGGTTAATTTGTTCAATTTTGTGACCCTAATTATCAAAATATTCTTAATATTATTGTGTAATACTCACAGTATTCATACTTAATAACCAGTGCACTATAAACGCTTAAACCAATCGCTAACTTCATCCCTCATTTCAACCACAACACTTCCCATTCAACAACTGCTAAGCATGTGCACCTTTCACCCTTGCATTCGATTCTAGGGAATAGGAATCGATAGCCCTCGAACCTGATAATCCGACGAAAAATAGAGGAGAGAAGAGTGAAGGGGCAGAGAGGCAGAAGTTCCAAGCACCTCTCTCTTTTCGTGAGTGCGACTGCCCTTTAACCTCGTCTACTAGCATGCATATTCATCGTCGCTTTTCCAAAAACCGCTCATCCTTCCGTCATGCGTTGCTCTACGCGACTCGATTCTATCTCCTTTGACTTCACAATATCCACAATCCCTCAATTCAGCCAATTGATTAGTACTTAATGGACACGTTTTGAACTACATTCTCCATCGCCATCGTGACGCAGACACCGAGAAACTACGACGGATTTGGGGATCGGGAAGTCATACGAGAGCTGTATGAAGATGAAATTTTGTACTCGTCATAGCAAATGACATTATTCCGGGCAATGGCTGTCGAAACGCGGGGAGGATGTACTCTTGACTTGAAACATACGTTATCGTACAGTACGCGACGAAATAACAACACAACCCGCCGGTTTAATAAATCAATAAATCGAAATTCAGTGTACGCACAAATTACATATGTATTCGCCTCGTGTCTTCAGTCTTCAATACCACAAATGAACATTAATTACCAACTACATTTCATTCTACAAATTTTGCCGGTTTATGAGAAGAATCGCTGCAATGCAATAATACATGATGACAGTATCGAAAGGAGAGAGATCAAGGAGAACGTGATTTTAAAAAGTACGTCTCTTAAAATCTGATACAATTCTATGTGATGAATCTGAATCTAATAGCAAATACAGTTTGCCATGTCAGGTTTATGAAATAAATAAATAAAAGTAATTGATTTTTGGTATTTTTATTTTTACCATTAGAAAATATTGTAAAGAGGGTAACAGTTCCTTCAAAGTCTTTATCAATTGCTTTTTGCAATGCTAACGTCCCCGGCCAATCAAATTTGTTTATAATCAAAAATAACTTTTTCTTACCGAGATATACCGCTCTGAAGTTACTCGAATAACACTGAAAATTATAGATTGTACTATCATTTTGTCGCATAGTGTAGTCATTGCTGTGTTATTTCATGAATAATTTCAACCTCTTTTGTGTCTGAAATGGAAGTTTCTTGGTAGATGCGGAGTGCAAGTGATATTCAATTTTGGTTGTCATTACTTATGTTCTTTATAGGTTTCTTACGAATAATTTCGTCGTTTGTTTTGTCTAAGGTGAATATTTACAGGTAGATGAAGGACTGAATTCAGACAAATTTTGTTGTGTATTTTTCCGCATAAGTAATATTTAATTTTACTTCCATTTATATGTGCACAGTGGTCAGAAAGGAGTGCACTTGTCATTTTGAACTAAAAATATTTTCGTGGAATAGAAAGATTTAGTTAATGCCTTGGAATAATATTTGTCGGTATTATTAAATGTATAAGTTGACATAGACAGTAGTTGAGATGTTCTTCAACTTGAAGTAAGTAACATAGATTAGGTTTGTATAATATAGTATGTAGATTTATATGAAATATAGAGGCCTATGGAAATTCATTGTGTAAAAATGAACGTAAAGGAGTGGTTATACTTTAAATTTCGTGGAAAAAGTATTTTCATGCTACTCTCATTAGAATAATATTTTCCAGTAATGTTCAAATCAATTCGGAGCTGATATAATGGATTTTGCCTAAATTACATACATCGGCAAAATATTACTTTTAAATAGTTTTATTAGGCGCTTTAGTATAGCGTAAGTGTACTTCTCTTCATTCTTAATCTATTTTCGATAATCAGTGAATACTATAGTTCCCCTTAATTCAGTCGTTAATTCATCATACCTCAATCCAGAATCGATTGATTTCACATCATAATTTAAACTATCAAATTATCCAGCAATATTCAAGTAGGAAAATTTCTTTCATTATGTACAAGAGTAAAGAATAAAATAGAAATGTCTTTACTGCAAGGAAAATCAAAAATAACCAAAAATCTGCTATAAATTATCGCTCACGGTCACGAGCATCCAAATGCAGTCACAAAATCTTTGGAAACGACATATGCTCGAAGAACAGACATTCGGCACATGCTTTAGACAAGAGAATAGAAAGGACAATAATTCTGGTATGAAGAAACAATCATGGTGCAGAAATTAGTGTAATGAAAAATTGGCCATAGCATTCGAGGCGGTGTGGTCGAAATAAAAATGGTGTACGGTGGGTCGGTATGGAGGACGAAAAACGAAAGCAAATGAAGCATTAATGGCAACCCTCATGGTTTACTCTTGCTAATTCTTTCGATTCCCCTGTGTATGTATGCGTGTTTGTGATGCTTTTCTTCTTTTCGCAACACCGTCCAATTTCTTTAGTCCGCGCTTCCTCTCCCTCTTTTTCCCTTCGCAACCGTAAGGCCATGACAGGTACACCCGATGGAGAATCACCAGGAAGGATAACGACATTCGATGTGCAAACGCATACTCGTAAAATGATCGAATGTTCCATGCGTTTTCTTTTGCAAGTATTTTATGATACGTATGGGTTAATTCGAATTTGGTAACAAAGCGCATGCGAGTGCTACTGGTAAATATGAAAATGTGAAAAATTATTTTTGTCACCATTGTGAGTAGTCATTAAGGCAGATATATTGAGAATGTTCTATAGGAATGCAAATTTGATATAATACTGGAATTAGTATAGTATAAGTTATTTCGTTTAGATGATGTACTTTAAGAAAGGAAGTGTGATGGAATTAGTATAGTGAGTATAGTATATACATATGAATATAAAATTCAGAATATTTTGGCGACAGGAGAAATGAAATGAGAAGTGATATGAAAATGGTAATACTGCATATTATGTCATTAAAATCCTTTATTACGTGCTTCCTTCGTACTATAATCTAACGCAGTGTCACGGTAATAATATGATATTACGTAAATCATTTCTTAAGATTAATGTTATACTGGGGTAAATGGTAGTTCATTGACCTCCAAAGTTAATCCACTCTAGAGGCCTAGGAATCAAATTTATTTCAATCGATGTGGTTTAAAATTAATTAATTAGCCATGGTTAGTGGTAATTAAGCACAATATCTTTTGCAATTCATATTCTTCATAGCATTAGTCATTAAACTGATATTATGCGAAGATAACACTGACGACTACATCCGAAAGTAGATCATTATTTTTCTGAGGACGACAGGAAACTTATTCTATGTTACAAACTAAGGTTCGCCTCAAATAAAATAAATTATATATGTTGAAAGTAAAACTTTTAGCCGCTTTAATATCGTTATCGATGATTAAATATTTCTTAACAATGTTCCAACTGTGGCATAGTAACAAAGGGTTCAGCTTCGAAATAATGGATTACTCTGCTGAAAAGTGAAATTAAATTGATTCTGAAATTGATTCATCATAACCATGCTAATTCCTGTGAACTGAGAATTCACACTAAGCTTGAACAGAAACAGATATTCCTACAAATATAGGGGAATCGTGTACATAATCATACCCAATATACGCACTTCACTTTTTCTTGGCAGATAGCAATGCGATTCTCGTGTAAATGCTGATTGTGTATAAAACTTCGAGCGAGTTTTCCAACGAAAGTATAACGTATTCGGTATCCAATTCTTGCCAGCATTCTTTTGGAACATGCAATCAAACACGCACAAATATACTCAAAGAAACGAATTCAAAGTATCTCAAAATTAATTGTTTTATGCGGAAACCTTATACTAGAAATAATAATAGCTTAAAAAGTGAAATAGATAGCGAAGTAGATATATTTCTTACACTAATCATTACATCAGTCAACATCAACATTCCTCGAGGGAATTGAAGGAAAAATTTTGAACTAACATCCACCAAAAATTTCCAATAAATTGCCAAAGGTATACGACAAAATTCTAAACAACATCCTACCAAAAAATACCAACAAATTCTTCTCGATGTTCGGCAAAATTAAAAGGTACCCTTTATCAAAAACCTCCACTGATGTCCCCGCAGGTTTCGCCAAAATTCTAGCCAATCGAAAGAAAATAGGTACCGGGAGAAGATCCCCCGACACTCAGAGGTCCAGCAAATTCTCTCTGGGCCTTGTCTATTTGCTCTCGTAGATGGTGCACAAGTTGGACTATTTTAGAGGCAGTTCGGACAGGATGCAAGTCGATCAAGCGACCTCTGACATGTCTGGCTACGTTAATTCTGCGTGGAAACAAGCATGCAGCAGAAAAGGAGAGAAACAGAAAGAGGAAGAGGAGCCAGCGAGTGGTGGCTGCGCAGAGGGAGTGGAAGCTTTATTTATACGCGAGACATTCAGTTTATTTTGGTTGATACCGCGTCCCTCGTAAGTAACGTCACACTCGGTCACATGTTACGCTTCATCCACGTACCACCCCTTCTCAGAATCGTTCCGAGTCCTTACGTCACCTTTCGGTGAACTCTAACCTCGATAGGGTCGAATTATCAATCGATTTGGCATGGCGCATGCTGTCACGAACATAAATAAAGCGGCGGGGATGTCGAGAGGTGAAATTTTGGAAGGAAATGTGGAAGATGGAGCGGTGGTCCCTTTGGTCTCTGAGGAACTTAGAGGGTGCCATGAGATCGTGGCACGGTGGACGTTGAGGAACGTATCAAACTTGATGAGGCATGTTGGGTGGTTAGAAATATAGCAGATAGATAATACTGAGTCACTATTACAAGCAAATGATGGACGTACCTCAGTCAATCTATTTTAGATTGCATGTTTGCTGAAGATGAGGAGCGATCACTTTGTAATCAAGGATCTTGGTCATCTCTAGCTTACCAAACATATTATCGCATTTGTTCCACACTCGTGGTAAATTATATTTTCTCAACCGCTCTGTCTTCTCACATTCTCACTGCTGTGTTTCAAGTATCACTTTTCTTGGTTCGATTAGCTTCGGACTTATAACGAAGATTGTTGCAAATTTCCCAACAGTTTCTATGGAAACTAACGAAAATTAGAAGGTAGGTTACGTTTTACCAGATATCTGATGGATAATTTGGCTGAGAATATAAGAAAGGAATATGTGAGTGATACAGAAAGCATGAGGGATGACAAGAATGTAGAATGTATATATTTGCTTAGAAATTTGAAATAGGTATCTGATTAAAATATTGTGTTAACATTATAACTATCAACCTGTAATGAGTACATAAATATCGTATACAATATCGATGACAATTAACCCTTTGAACTCGACGATTTTTTGGCCAAAGAAGGATAGGTGTTCAAAGATTTTCCGTTACAAAGTTGAGGATATCTTTCTGAGCAGGAATACGAAATAGTACGATAATTAACCAGTAGAGATATTTGATTTCTGTACCTCGCACACCTTTACATTATCTGGAATTTGATATATTTATGAATATCGAGCTCCGAAATTCTAACAAATGGCGACTGAAGTACGCCTCTCGAGTGCAAAGGGTTAAATCGGTATAGAGAAATTAAAAGAGCACACTTAATTATCATCGCGATCGCATAAATACCGATATCAGTACAGAGATAGGTCAGTGCTGATATTTATTGGTAGCAACAATATAAATATGTGAGAATGACAATAAAGTTACGAATTATTTCTCGGCTTATTGCAAAGCTCAACACAGTATTGCGATGTTACAACCCTGTTCGACCTCGACTCTTAACTTTACTACTCGATTCAATGACAGACAATTACCTTCGACCTCAACTAAATATAGGACACGTACGTAGCTCTTAGCTTCGCATCGATTTCCAAAAATTACTCTATGGAAAACGATACCAATTACCAGGTATAACTACGTGGAGGTGGCTACGCATAGGGAACCGACATGTGCCCTAGTGGCGCAGCCTGCTGGAGCCATCCGTATCAAAAATACCCTAATCTTACTTGGAGTGAATTAATCTATAGTGACCCCACTAACACTTTGTTTGATTTTGTGTCTTACAAAGGAAAGATCAATTAGGTGCACTAAAACTCTACTGCCTCAACGCTAAGATATTCTCAAGTTTCCATAGAAATTGGGAACGAAATATCAAAAACACGGGCAAGTGAAAAATCGCGACGCGCCCAAACGAGTTCCCGATTATTGGAGAGACCGACTAGCCTACGAGACGTACCCCTGTGTACATGACAACTGTAGGTTGAGCACCCTCACTATCGATCCTAGCACACCTCAGCCATTGTCGACCTTGCCATTACTTACACGTGAACCAAGGTAGTCCCAGGACCAATGAAACTCCCACAGTCGATTCAGCGTCCAGCGAGACCTTGTAGCCAGACAGACATTACGTGCTCCTGCCCCAAGGGGTAGAACTTAATCACCCGAAGTGATCTGAACGTAGAAACATGCCCAACCAACTACAGGCCTCAACCTTAGTCGCGTAAGACAATGACTGTTGGATCCTCGTATTGACTGCAGAAGATCCAGTGACCCAAGGGCCACCCTGGAACCCGACGCATGGTGAGATTGACAGCCGCTGAAATGGGTATCGGAGACGAGTCATTTGGATGCAGAAGCAGAAAATGTCGAGTACTATTTGTTTTTAAAAGGTGCATCGACTGAGGAATAGTATCTTGTATTGATGCATCGTTACAGGAATTGCTGTTTGTTCTGTGAAGTATAGAATTTCTGACATCAATCCGGAAATAATTGGAATTCCTGTTCTCAAGAGAAAAAAAACAATTTCTGAATTTTCAAAAATTAATTTTTGGAACAGGGTGGGAAGGGAAGAGTAGTATATTATTGTGTAGAACAGAAGCAGATGTTTTGAAAAATTTGACACGGAATACACGCAATTCACCCAAATTTCTTAAGCAAGGTACAGTAAAATATTATGCAATTACATTCAATAGCCTTTATCCGCTAAGGAACTGAATTACGAATTAGAAAAGTATCTTCAAAATAAAAGTTAGAAATAAGCATGCATGCTAATTAATAGCGAAATTGTTTAATAATTGAGAGACAAAGAGACTAATACGTTCAATCTTTTCCCACAAAAGAATCACCTACGTTAGGCATCGTTCGATATTTTTCATAGCAACATTCTTCATACTTAATGAGGAATAATGACGAATTTTAAATCAGACGCTAGGAACAGTAACATCTATATTAAGAAGATTAATTCAAAATTTCTTCTCCTCCATTCACAATTCCATTTCTACTTCTCAGTTCTAATTTCGTCGATTATCCTGAATTCTCCATTCTTTCCCATAAAAGGACGATCCTTTTTCCGATTCGTTACAATATTCCTCATCATAAATGTTGAATGATAACGAATTTTAAATTAGTCATCTATATCATGGTAATTTCAATATTAAAAAGACTAATTCAAAGTTCCTCCCAGAAGAAATGAATTTCTTTTCTGCACCTAGCATTCTACTTCAACATCTCAAATATAAATTTGTTGATTATCCTCGTTTCTCAATTTTTTCACATAAAAGGAAAATATTCCTTCTCCTTCAAGTTGAATAATGACAAATTATGAATCTCTCATGTATAGGATAGTGTAGGATACCATTCCAGAAAGGAATCACGAACCGGCGAGATCCAATGAAAACAACTTAAAAACCGATCAATATTTACTAGAAGCAAATGGAAAAGTTTTTTCGTGTAAGAAAATTAAGTTCCGTGCTACCTGCGGGGAGGTGAAACGTAGATTTGGAAAAGCATAAAGGCATGGCCCTTGACGGCCAAAACAGAGTCCTCAGAAATCAATTGTGACCGACACGAGCGTGAGTGGCTTGGTATTGGATTTTGAGTTGGCTTGGCTTGTTTTCGTTTCGTTATCATGGTGTTCTTTTCCTTAGTTGAAATAGTTTTTATATGCTTTGAGTATGTGTTATTCCACTCTAGTTGCTTCGTCAATTTTTGGTGCTTCAGCACTAGTGTTTGCCATCCTACAACAGTAATTTCAACATTAAGAAAATTAATTCCGATTGTTGGAAAAATAAACGGAATGGAAATAATGGAAGATTAGTCATGTTAGAGTGTTAGAAGAAAAATCGGGATATTAAGATAATACAAAATTTTTGATTAAAAGTTTAAGAATTGACATATAACCCATTGTAAGTTTAGTATTTAACGGAGATATTCTTCATTCGCGTAGATATAAGAAATAGGAGAAACAAATTTTTCATTTACTTATGATTAGGTAGTAGTAAGTTGGAAATAGAATATCGTGGAAGATAAGAAGGGAAATGGGAATGTTAAATTTGATACGGAAGAATCTCTAAATTTTACTTCTTGTAGGTATCGATAAGGTTTGGAAAATATATGGTAGGTTATAAGTAATTCACTTTTTGTTTTCTTCTTCCAATTCCTTGATATAACTTCTCTTGTAATAGAGGTCTAATTACCATACTTTTAATTAGGAAATTGCTTCCTTTAGTTATTCGTTATGTAATTAATAGAATATTGTCATAAAGACTTCGAATCCTCCTATTTTTCTTTTAATTTTCTTGTAAAACGTTGTAATTATTCAAGCTTTTATACAGGCATGACATTTAGAATTCTGTAATGATCATTTAGATCACAGAAAAATCTTGTTTACAATATTTTAACTTAATTCTACGTAAAGCTGCACCTAAATACGGTATACATGAAAAATATTAATACATAACTCTGTCTGAGTAAAATTCAAAATTACCAATTCCAGAAACAATTACTGGGACTGGTCGTACCAATTGTTTACATACACGATAAAGTTATGCTACACCAATTATAGCAGTTAGTAATATTCATAATAACAATACTTCCCGTGAAACTGCCTCTAAATTCTGTATCATTAAGACGGCGAATTCTCAAAATCGACGAAACAAAATGGGCATGTATTAATGGGTCCGTCAAGTCCAGCTCGAACGAATTTATTTGCAGCAGCCGAACCAATTCCAGTCACTCATATTTCCTCAAATCGCGTGTCTATTCGCGCGTTTTTCGCAGAATAGAAGAAATTATTAATACCCACTCCGTTTCGTTTGGAAGTTGACAGAAGGAAGCGTTAGATTAAGCTTTGTTTAAAGGCAAACGCCACTATTTCCTAGAGCGGAATGCGCGCGCCGGAATCCATGATGTTCGCATGCATGAAAAGGCAATAGGTCCAAATAATTAGGACAACGCTCTTATGTAGTACTGTGACCTGTGCTAGTCGCCGGTTTGCTTCGTATTTATTAGGCTCACCGTCTAGAATGGAAAAACACCCGTTGATTAGCGTTCGCTATGAGTTCTACCGCGACATTACTATATTCCGGCGTCGTAAACAGGGTATTTGCATCGAATGTATTTTTATAGAGATAACTGACTATTTAGCAACTTGTTTCTCCGTTCAATGACTTTTCATTGCATGCAACCAAGTGCAAAGTGGATCTATGCTACCTTCGCATTTGAGGAGATATAACTTTGCGAGGAGACATCGCAGAATAACATTTGTGGGCACTATATAAATGGTAAAGCCGTACTATTGCGTCCTTCGATCGAATTTTTACTTGGATATTTTTGTGATGAAAAAACGGAGACGGGCTTTCGGTTAAAAGATTGGGGAATCCTTAAGAATTCTGTTTCTTTTAGAAATTTTTTCCTGGTCTTCAAATTGGGGACAATTGGACCACTGCAGTAACCCCAAGAAATTTAATATACGATTTTTGATTGCTAGGTAATTTCTTTCCGAATAAATTATTTTATTAAACTCCTATCCTGTTGGTTATTACTTCAAATACCAGATGCAATTTTACTTGCCTTTATTCAGTATGACTGGCGCGTGTCAATGGAATTGAATCATGTGTATATTTTACCATACATATTTTTTAGTTAGAAGCATGTCGCTGATATATTCATCATTCAGTCTGAAGTTACTTGAAAGCGATATATTTCCGGTCAACGTCCATGGTGTGACTTTAGTGATATTATACACCGTAATTTGAATGTGAAGTAAAAAAAGACTTTATTTATTGAAACTACCAGTGTTCAAATTTGTACAGTTTTTCAGCCAGAAACTGTCTCTGTTTTTTTACAGCAAAACAGTCTAAGTACAAATTCAATCCAGGGATGCGAAGGTAAGACTCACAAAAGTATGGAAACGATATACATGGTAGCGTATGGCGTTAACCGCTTGCACTACGGTAACGAGCCTACATCGCCGTCAATTTCTCATGATAAATCCCATAAAAATCAATTACACTCGCATTAGACTGAAATTACATGGAGCGTATTTTAACGCGTGGAAAATTTGAATAAATCATAAGAATTCACAAAAGCTTATTTTGAATAAAGTGAGTATGTAAGTTGCTATTTAAAATTCAATAATATCAGTATACTCAGTTTCTTGTAAATAAATCATGGTGTAAGGACTTAGGACAGTAATGTGAGAATTAACATTAATTCGGTATATTAAACCACCAAAACTTTAAATCTAAAACCATTCCCAAACTTCTTAATGAAATTCCCCATTGAATCTATCATTGCTTTGGTTACATGATTGCATCACATTGCGCTCAATATACGTTAAATTTTATCATATATTTTCTCAAATACTTCTTTTCATTTCACATCTGTGGCTCAATTAGGCTGTGGTAGGTTCAGTGTTAAATTTCAAATGACGATGCATGGAAAGTCGGAGTAAAATATTTTCACGCGTTGATTAGTACCCGATTTCTCGTATACCGATTTGAGGAATATCGCCGACGTTTCAGCAAGGAATCTTCGAATCGCTATTCTTCCACAACAATGGAACCGCCGAGGGCAAACTGTTGACTCTCCACTCATCGATGGAACTTGTTCCACGGACTAATTGCAATTACTCCGCGACACGCTGCTACGATATACGCTTACTGGCGCGTAACGGAAGTATGTAAAGCCCGTTTTCCTGACGGCTTTTTTAAGGCTTTCCAGGCTTTCCTGACAACAGTGGATAGTATTAGCAGTGTGATGCGGCCAGCATTTCTACAGTCTTTTGGCAAACGCGCGCGAGAACGAAGATTCACTGCTTCGCGGATTCGATTCGAATGCATGTGGCATTCGTTCCAGACGGGAAACCAAGAAACCTAACTGATACTTCGACGGGCAGG